>NW_026020213.1:203754-480346 GCF_900185275.1 Solanum verrucosum
ACATCTCACAATCATATCTAAACTCATAGGCCAAAAAAAAAAATCAATACAACCCTCAACTACACCCCATGGGTTTATACGAGAGGTTTTATTCCTTCACTTTTCTCAAATTCTTTCCCATGGTGCAAAATTCTAAAATATCTCGACCCTTCAATATATCAGACTCTTGTTTCTCTAGCTCGCTTACCGATCTCATCCTTTTACCAACAACCCATGACATTTTACTTCACACTCTAAATCTAAACTCTGAGGGAAACCCTTCCTTAGATCCTTTAACAATCAAAAGTAACCAACTTTCCGATTTCAATCATGTGTAAGTTCTTTCAAATGCTCGATACTGGATGCAATCAATCATTTATTACCTTACAAATTCATACCTTGACAAAACATATCACCAGAAATGCAGACTTATAATGAAAAATTTGAATTGTAAATCCAACTGTGTAACCCAATGCCCTTATCTATCTATATTTGCTTATACTTCGAAGACTTTTTATGAATTTATGTATCTTAGCTTATCATTGATCGCCTATCCATTGACCCTACCATATCCTTCATAAAAATCCAACAACAATACTCCAATCATTAGCCTCAATTATGAACTAAATTTCCTTAATTTTATTCTTCCTTAGTTGTAACTTGTATCCACTTATACACATATAAATTTAACACCTAATATTCTTAAACCTTAACAATTGCCTCCATTCCATCGAAATTAGCCATAAAATAATTATTTTCCCACGAATTCACATGGACTAACAAACAAAGTTTTCATCATAAACTCACAACTATACTCCACTCTTCCAACACCTCAAACCGTACGATCTATATTTATACATTCCAAATCCCACATTACTAACTAATTTCTGCCTAAATCATTTAATGCCAATGATTGCAGCAGCAACACATAGCTGCCGATCAAATATCAACAATATAAAAATTAGTAATTTAGTCCTTTCCCCCTCAATTTCACCATACAATATAATAAAATACTAATAGTATGACCCTTATCAAATTATCATGACTTAATCTTGGTTACCTAATTTCACGTGAGTTCTTTTGGTTGCTGCTAGTTCTCCGTCGCCTGTGTGAGGAAGCCACCATATTCTTTTCTTTCTTTTCTTTTCTACGATTTATTTATTACCCTAATTCTATACCTTACCAATACTAAAAGTGGTAAAAGTGATCCACTATTAATTTTACTTCTATCTTTTTTTTAACCAATAAATCCTAATTATATAGTTTCATCCCAATCACAATTCCTCACGAACTCTTTTTACCATCATGCTCAGTTAGCCCTTGTCATCACCATGAAGTGAACCTTTTCCTCGACCTGGCACCTTAACCTTAGGTATACCAATCAAATTCAAGGGACTAACCCAATTTTATACGCACTTTTCTTACTGGATTTTCAATTGCTTTCACCCTAGTATACTCACTGAGACTTTCTTTACCCATAAGCTTGTCATTTTGGTATCAATCTACTCTTTTGGAGTTTAAAAGAAAATCACCAGTCCTCATTAAAAACCCTCAAGGTACATTTCACAACCTAAATGTACTAATATTGTACCAAAGATCACCACTAAAATTTTCCTTAAAAATAATGCTCAATCCAAGCGTTCGTAGTAATAAACTAGTTGGTTTCTCAAATGTGAAAACAACACCGAATCTCATTATCTAAACATGTCATACCACTAATAACTCCTTAAGTAGTTAGTATTCACACTTGACAACGATGTATTCGTTTCCACGTAACACTAGTACCACATTGTGAAAGTCTGTTATATCCATCACACATCATACCTATCGAGAAGACCGTACCCAAATAGCCCACACATTTCTACCCATTGAATGAATGCAAAACATTATCAGATTTGTTCTCCCTCTAGCCCAAACAATTTGTTTTACTTCTTAGATCAAGTCAATAACAAAAGTAATACACTTCATAACTCTAATCAAGTAAGCATGGATGACCCTCTCTGATATACCCTCAATCTATGAAGTCATAGTAGAGAGATTCTAACCTCAATTGGTGCAACATAATTTAATCATTTGTTAAGCAACCCATACATATTATGAAAAAAATAATAATTTACTAATTGTATTTTTCAAAGTAGTGACGTTCATTTTCTAGTTGTCCCTTAGAAACTTCTTGAATGTTGTCACATATCTAGATAAAGTACAAAATTTGACCTCATAGGCTGCAACACATATCTCTCGTTTCTCTATATTCAAGAAACCATCTCTCCTTCTATTGCTCAAGTTTGGGGTGTATAATTGGATGAAGAAGCTAGAAAATTCTGCCTTAAGTCATAGGTAGTGCCTTTACTAATCGACACTCAAAATGAGACGACCACCACATTTTGTGTCTCCCCAAAACTAGTATGTCACAAACTCAACACTAAGCCTTTTCACTATATTCATTTTATGAAGCAACTCAAAACAATCAACTATGAAAGCACGAGCATCTTCATAATCAATACCCATGAAGAATTCAACTTTTATGAACAAAAAAAAAAAAACATGTTGATCACGACTCATTACAGGCCCTGTAGTTAATCGAGAAAATATACATATTTCCAAGGACACCCTATTTTTTTCTTTCTAGTATTGCTATTTCAACTTCTAATACTCTAGTACTAACCATATAGGAAATAGAGTGAAGAATTTCAGATACCAATTTGTATCACCTAGATACCAATTGGATTCAAGTAGTAGCACGAAAGAAAGAAGGAAAGAAGTTTTCTTAAAGTCCTATAGCCTCTCGAAGAAAGGTAAAGGCGTCCCCATACCGTTTCGCAAGACTTCTACAAGACTTGTCCTTGTGTGATGAGATCACTGAACCTAGCGCTCTGATACCAAGTTTGTCACGACACAAATTGAGTCATGAGTGGCACCCACACTTAACCTCCTAAGTGGGCGGACCAAGGAATCTAAACCCCCACATATACTAATATTTTAACTACGACTAACAACAATAACGCGGAAGCTCCAAAACCTATTAAAGTAACCAATCAAATAAACCTCTAAAGTCTATTACATATTATCCCCAAAATCTGAAAGTCATCACATCAAGGACATCTGTTCTTAACATATCAAGTCTAAAAGTATTAGAGACCCCAAAATAAGTAAATACGATGGTCCATGTCCGAAATTCAAGAACATCACACCATAACTGAGAGAATCCAGCACGAGCTAGAAGGAATAGCTCACCCTAAAATCTGATGTGCGGGAGACTGGCTAGAGCTGAGGGCGAGTCGAAGTCGATGGTACACTTGCTGCACTCCACAAAAGAAAAACGCAGAAAATACAAGTAAGAGTCAGTACAATGAACACGTACTGAGTAGGTATCATCGGCCAACCCAAAATAGAAACTAATATACAATGAATAATAGTATAAAATCAACTATAACACTTAACAGGTGATAAGAAACCACAACATGAACAAGTGACAGTTGAAGCAAGTACGTAATCAATCACAATATCAAGCACACACACGAGGACTCATGCCTCTACATCACACTCGTTTGGGAAATGCGTTCATTGAGATTGAGTACATTAAGTTAATTCAATATCTTTTTCCTTTAAGGTTACCGTGTCGGAACGTGACACTCCGATCCAATTATACCGTGTCGGAACGTGACACTCCGATCCAATAATACCGTGTCGGAATGTGACACTCCGATCCAAAAATACCGTGTCGGAACGTGACACTCCGATCCAAAAATACCGTGTCGGAACGTGACACTCCGATCCAAAAATACCGTGTCGGAACGTGACACTCCGATCCAATAATATTATTAATTTATCATTTATTATCACTACTTTTCAGTTCATTAATAATATTACATCAAGCCTTCTTTACTCAAGGCATAACTTCAATAGAGAGGTGTTCAGATTATAAATCTCACGGTCTCAGGATTTTAGACCAATCACAACCACACAATCAAGCCACACAATCACACAGTCAAGTACATAGAGAACTTCACAATATCAGTCAATGCATATCAATCGCTATTAAGAGTTTATCTATCAAATAGAACAAACCATAACCTACCTCCACCGAAGAACTGTCAAGCAAGCTACTTTCCCAATACTTTTCCATTCCTCGATGCCTCCAAACCTTTCCAATCTATCAAGTATACATAATTTGTAAGTTAACGAGTCTATAGACACTCATATATGTCTATCCTTGACCCCAAATACTCACCCAACTTTATAATTAATTTCCTAAAGTTCAATCCTGAGGTTAAGTCTTAATTTCTCCAATTATCATAACTTTAATGGAATTTAAATAATTCGATACACCTAATACTTAACTACCTATCTCAATATATCAAAATATAATTTATAATGTCAGAAAAAAATATTAGTATATAAAGATGGAAGCCACTGGTCACGAAACCAGTGGCATACGGACTAACAACGACCCAAGCTACACGTGAACCATAACACCTGCATACATGGAATATGCAGAAACTTACCACCTTATTGTATCCTAATTTTCCACTAACATTAACACACGAGATTTCTGTAGTAATCTTTAGGCAATCACTAGGTAGTTATTAATTTCAGAATTTATCCCCATATTTAATTCTTTATTAGGTATATAAGTATATATGTTATGTCCCTCCTATTCTCTTATAACGACCAAATATACAATTCATCCATTCCATTTATTCGATGCCATAGCAGTACAATATTCGTTCCAAATTAGATTGTAATTTACAAAGAAACGTACCAGCAGAAAGACCCACGACTGATTTTGATGTAGCCGCTTTCTCTTCTCAAAACCCTTATTCTTTCTACAGAATATTTACTTCCTAATTATTATTATATAAGACAAACTATAAAAGTGTGAAAGTGACCCACTATTAAGTTTAATGTTATAATCCTTAACCACCAACTAAATAAATTATAAAAACTACCCCATTAAATTCATAAATGTAGTTACGAATAATCCAAAATACCCATTTAGAGTCCATTGAAAAGTATTTTATGAAATAAAAAGCTCTAGTACTCAAAACGACCAAATGGGTCATTACACCAATTCCACCTTTTCCACCGGCGTCACTCCCATAATCATCAACACCTCATACACCTCGTCAATGAACTCTTGAGAATCATCGTCAACTTAGAATGATGTAACTTCGGAAGATTCATCTTAGTCAAATGCCTCACTCTAGATGTCTTCATATCCGCATTTACGTTCACAGGGGCCATAACCTCCCTATTCACTTGAACCGTCATGGATTGAGCCAAAACTTGAAATGCAACCCTAAACTCCGCAGTAGTCACTTTCTCCGCCAAAGGATCGAGCTGAACTGGAGGATCTTGTGGAGGAGCTTCTCATTCCATAATCTCTCTCAAATTCCTTCTAGCGTATGCTCTTCGAGTAGCCATATCTTATAAAGAATTAGATAAGGATTATGAGAGAGACATTATACAGTTAAACTTTATCGCACGACTTTAGAGTAATGAAACAAGTGGAGTTTCCTAAACATCCTATAGCCTCTCATTCTTAATTTTTTGTGCTTCACACTCATGAACAAGACTCTACTCGACGTGGCTTATGAGACATCCTAGGACTATTCTAAACCTTGTGCTCTCATTACCAAGATTGTGATGACCCAAGGTACCACTTAGGTTTAACATGGCATATAGGATCCTGAGATGCCCTACACAAGCCACGTAGCATACATAACAAGATATTAGAAAATCAAAAGAGGTAAAAAGAAACATTTCAAGTCTAAGTGGTTTATCAAAGTAAAGCGAAAGTCTACAAAAGTCTCATATGCTATCTAATACACCAATAGTGACTGGGACGACGTAACCCTGACATCACATATAAAGTCTGAAAGTAAGAAATGACTCAAAGCTATAAAAGTTTGATCCTCAAAGCATGAGGACTCACCAAGACTCGGAATCTCTCTAATAACCTCTAGCCATTAAAATGTGAACCCTAAATTTTAGAGCCTACATTTGGAGATATGTAGGCAAGAATATGTGTTAGTACAACAATGTACCATGTATGATTGCCATGCATAAAATCATGTATAAACACGCTAAAAAGGGACAGTTTATAATATGCTAGGAAAAAATTAGAAATACATGATAAAATGTTCAAAAACATAGTTCATAAATAAGGCCGATGCAAGTAAACTTATCCTTATGTTCCATATTAGATACTTCTTTAAGTAACCATAAATCATCATAACATGTGGGCAGTAGCCTTAACCGACATTTAAGACCGTGTGAGCTAACAATATGGAGTCCAGTTTCTTCCACACTGAAAAGGGTTGCCGTACATGCCAAGGTAAGACCATGAACTTCTACCTTACGTGGATCCACTAGCTAATGTCTATCTGGAAAGACCATATCTCTAAGAATATGAAGAGTTGCATGATCCATAAACTATTAAATCAAAGGTCTTTAAATTATCTTTCAAACGCCACCAAATTTGTGTCATTCCAAATTAGGGGTACAGAGTAATGATCATTTAACTTAATAATGTAGTGCAATTCCACTTTAGCACCGGGGAAATTCTAAATAAGCTAATTTTCTTCTCCTTATACAACTAGGAAAACCTTAAAACGGAATTTTTTTTAACTCTTATAAAGCCCTAAATATTCCTATTTCTATTTTCTTTAATTATTTTGTCTCCTCTCTCAAACCCTAATACAAAATTCTAAGGAAGATCAAAGCATAAGACTAATGAGTCTGAGATTTTGACAAATTTAGGGCTTTGTTTTCATAGTTTTATTGTCCTCAGCTATATTGATGTTAAAATATTGATTTGCAGCAATAAAGGCAAAGGACCAAGGCAAGGACATTATCAAGAAAAAAGGAATGAAAAGCTGAAGAAGTTGAAAAAAGGCATTCCTGGTGATCGCTAAAACCACTCGGCGAACCACTGAGTGGCTCTTCAGCTCGCCAAAATTTCTAGCATGCCAGCCTTAGATAACAAGCCAACTTGGCGATGGAAATGGATAGTCGGTGAACCACTGAATGGATCGGCGACCTCGATCTTGATCGCCTAGAGTTAAAAAACTCGGAGGTTGAAGAGGCAAGGATAGACGGTGAGGAAACGTGGCACTTGGCGCATCGCCGACCTTGTCGGCGATGCTTGACTAACTCCGCCAATCAACCCTCAAGCTACAATTCTGAAGAATATAAATGTAATATTTGAAAAGAGTTTTAAGGGTCGTTGGAGAATTCCTAGATTCTAAACAAGTGTTTTGAGAGTTTTACCTTGAGTTCTTGATCCCCAAGACTAAATTTTAGAGTTTTTAAGTAGAATTTTTAAGTGGGTATTCAATTGGAGTTTATTGGAAGCATTGAAGAGACTTGGGAATCATTACCCAATTCATGGATAACATAATTTGTAATCGTTTCTCACTTTTTATAATGTGTAGATAAACCCCCCCATTATTGGGGGTGTGATCATGTGATTATTTGTTTTAATTAACTTATGGGTATTGTTGTTTATTGATTTTAAATGTTATTTTGAAGTGGGTTTGATTGGTAGGTGTGTATGAACATTTGAATTGTAGTTGCAAATGCAATTATAACTTAGTGTTCTGGGCTTGCTTGAGAAACAAGTTCTAGAATTAAGCCTATCGATTGATGATTGTAGTTATTGGTTATCGTTGATTCAGCTCAAGCGAGAGAATCTAAACTCGATCATACCAATCTAGCTCGAGAGAGTAGATTAATTGAGGTATTGGGCTGTTTATATTGTTATACTTATCGAGGTTTGAGAGATCTCGCTTGAATCGTAATAGTTGTTCGAGAGAACGCCACCACATCTATAGTCTACCCTACCTACTAAGCTTCAAAAATTGTTAGTAAACTACAATTACCCATGTAGTGAAATTAACATTTAATCGATCACATCCCCGAGAATCCTTCTCTACTTATCTACTCCCCTGTTTCCAAAGTTGCTAATTGACAAACCTAATCCCCCATCTGACACTTGTTGTCAAACCCTTTGAATTTGTGTTGCTTTCATTAGATAATGTTTACTTCTATGAATGACTAGAGCACAACTTTCACTTCTTAATAAAATTCCATACTATACCACTCCTTGTGGGTTAGACCCCAACTCTTTGTTGGGGTTATACTTCTCGGTGATGTGCCGACTATTCTCTTTTTCCGCCGACTTGATCCTTTCCTTCAGTGCTCAGCACACTGGAACAAAAGGCGAAGTAAGACCCTTCGGCTACTCGCCAAGTGGACTCGGTGATCCTTAGGCCTTCGTTTCTTCGTTCTTTTCAGCCTTTTTGTTCCTTTTTGCGACGTAGTGTCCATGCTTTCCTTCAAACTTCAAATTCCTGAAACTTAAGAGTTTTCATCATATATTGAGATAAAATAAGCATTTGAGGACACAATTTCCATTAAAATATAGCCCTAAACGAGTCCAATTTGTGGACTCATCACCTCTTAGCGCAAAATCGTGATAATGACAAAGATTGTGCAGGTAAAATGTAATAGCATCAGAAGCTGGACTTACCAAACAATTATTGATTCATTGAAGTTCTACGCTTCACCAATTGTTCTATTAGTTAAACCTTATTTTATCTAGTTCTAGTTTATAGTTTACGCGACACCAGATTCAATGCATTGTAATCATATGTGAAAACTCAACAAAACTTCTTATTTCATTATATTTCTTCATATAATTTTTGACATATGTAGGGGATTGTAGGAAAAATGATTCTACTATTTCAAAAAGGAAGTATTCATATTATTATCTATATTCAGCCTATTAAATAAGTGTAAAAATCCCGTTAATTATCTCATAAATTAGTATTAAAGTTGGTCAATTTATAAATGTTGCCAACATCTATTTCTTGAAATGAATTGCCTTCAATTCATGGATTTGTCGTTAATTTTCATTAAACAACACTTATGGCTCTTTAACTTCTTTGACCGTTGGTGAATTATAATTAGTGGATGTATATATATTCCTCAAGTGTTCTTGTTCAGGGGAGGTGAAATTACAGAGAGCAAATCAATTTATCTTATCTCTTTCTTTCATATTCTTTTGCTGGGTTTATTTTATTGAATCGTTGTTAGATTTTGTCTCCTAATTTTACACTAAAAGAGCTTGTTGAATCTTGGGGGATACACCAATATGGGGTGAAATACCCATAAGGACGATGTCTTTGACATGCCTCAAGCTTTAAAGAATTCAATACAAGTGTTCGTAGAGAAGGTATTTTTCGTAAGATTTCCAACAAGATTTTGGTTACGAAAGTTTCAAGGTCCAAAAGCCTTTGAAATCCTTCATTTTTTTAGCCAAAAATTCCTCCCCTCCACTAAATGAATTAGTAGGGTATATATAGAGGGGTTTAGGGCTACGAACTGGGGGAGAGGGTGGAATGAATATAAAATTAGGGTTTTTGAATTCGAATTCAAACATTTCCTCTCTTGAATAAGAAAAAGCTGATTCTCCATCAATTTTGAACAACTACCAATGGATTTCAAAGGATTTGGAGGCGAGGACAAGCAAAGTGGACGGATAAAGTTGCTGGTAGGCGTACTGGTTGTCGATGGAGAACAAGAAGATGACGAAGAGAATAAATGGATGTACTATTTGTAAGGGATCATTCAAAAAGATGACGAATGAGTTGTTTTCGTATATATTGATGTTGTGTATGCTGAGTGTATGTCTCTCAGTGTTGAACATTGGAATTGTAGTTGATGACGTCATGATTGACGCCATTTGGAATTGCTTCTATATTGTGAACGTTTGGAGGATGGTGGGCTCAGAAATCTTTTAGGGGAATTGAGGTGTTGGGCTGCTAATAGAACTGGGTTGTAGGAATTCATTAAGGTTGTTGGGTTTGACCCAAATTTGGTCTTAAAATGGGTTGAAGGTGAGGTAAGGAAATCACTAATTTTGTAATTGAGAAAAGACCAAATGGGTTATAATTATAGCCAGTTGAAATTTAAAACGTAGCCAAATTAAGTTAGTTTAGCAAATTCGACTAGAATTTAAATAAGATGAATTAACATTGATTTATTTACAATCTTCTTAACTTGATGAAATAAAATAATTTATCTTAAATATAAACTAATAAACTCAAAAACATAACTATTGATTAACTTAAACTAATTAATAAAAAAAATTAATAAAGAAACAAAATCTTTTTGAGATGATTTTCGAATATTCATAAAATATACTAATTATATAAAATATATATATTATTTAAAAATTATAAAAAGTGACAAAACTATTTAAAACAACATGAAAAATATTGAGTTTTATAAAAGTAATTATCTCAAGTCGTTTGAAATTAAAGAAGCTCGATGACTAGCCTATAATGTGGAGGGTCAAAATTGGGTGTCAACAATAAGATTGCATGAACTCCCCTCAATTATTGGCTAGAAAAATTGTTCTCCTTAATTTTATTTGCTAAACTATTATTCAATTCGGCCTTGCACATTTAGTTGTGTGTTTCAATTCTAGTTTAGTTAATTAATAGTTAATATTTTTGAGTTAATTAATTTATTTGGTTAGTTAATCATATTAATTAGTCTTATTTAAGTTTTAGCTAAATCATATATTTATATAAAAGAGAATCATAGGCCCGCCTACGTGGCGCCACCACAAACAAGGATTTCCTTTTAATTTTATTTATTTTCAAAACTAGCCTTGCCCTTTCTTGAAAGTTGTGACTTTTATAAAAAAGTTGAGACTTTTGTGAGGAGTTACGACTTTTATGAAAAGTTGTGACTTTTATGAAAGGTTGTCTCCTTTCCGAAAGGTTGTAACTTTTCCAAAGAGTTGTGACCTTTCTGATATGGCACAATAAGCATTTGTTCACACTACCCTTTGTTGTCTATAAATAGAGGGATTTTTTCTCATCTTAAAATAACGAAAATTCTGAACTTCTTTTTCTTCATTACAATTAAATATTCATGTACTTTGCACTTGTTGAGTGACTAACAGACACCATTCTTTTTATATTAATACACTGATGAATAAAATCATTTATCCGGAGATTATTTATTCCTTTAAGCCTCGGTACTAGAGGAGAATAATTTCCTTAAGGGGACACTGTATATTTAGTTGGCTCAAGTTTTCCCCTTTTTTTCATTCTATTGTTACAAATTCTGGTATATTTTTTTACGGTCATTAATTTATGCTTATGTTATTAGTTGTTGTTTCTGAGTACATGTTTTAAACTTTGTTGTTTATGTTTCTGCAAAGTTATTGTTATAAATATTTGTTAGTACAGATTAAATAACACACGTTAACTGAGTATTCACGAAAGCTTTCTCTACTGAAATTGTTGAAGATACAATTAAAAACAATCCTTAAAGATCTATACTTCCATCTCTTGAAGACAAAATTCAAATTTGGTTTGACATTGTAAGGACATAAAGTCCTTAAATTTTTTATCTCACATTGATGTGGGTAGAACTAGGAAAAGAAGACAAGAATGAATAAACTTTTGACAGGGGTTCAAAGATATACCTGATAACCTATGGAGGAATATGACTAGACTGGAGTCTCTTTTAATCTTAAAGACATAGATAACTACACAATAAATTAATGTAAATACTTTTCTTGAAGTAATAGATGTGTTTCTCGATACTGCGGTTGGAATAGAAATGTAGTTTCAAATTGAACTTCAACACTCTAGTGTGTTGATTTTTAAAAAATAACCCCAAACAAACTGAGTTGTTTTGTGTAATATTTTTCCGTTTCGAGAATATATAATAACTTCAATTGTTTTCTAATATGATACATTCTCCCTTTAAGTTTCCATTTTAATAATTACTTATGATACATTTCAATGAGGGACTTTAAAATGGTAATTGTAACGCAAAAGGTAGGGCCAAACTTTCTACATGACAGAATTAGAATATTTTTTCACTTTTTTCTGCCTTTTAAAATTTATTTATCCCTTCACCAACGATTATTTATTAGAAAATTTTATATCTCATGTTGATTTTCATTTGATTCACCGAAAAAATCAGATAGTAACACTTCCTCGAGCAAAAGGATAAATTATAAAATCAAATTAAAGATGATGGATTGAAGGATAAACGATAAGATGTTATAATTATCATTTTCCTTTACATTATTAATGTATGTTACTACTTAATCTTGTATGTAAGATAACTTAGTGTTTTAGTTTTAATGACAGATAAATTTTAAGTATTATATATTTCGTCATATTAAATTTTGGCCCAAGACACAGGTAATTTTACTAGTTTGTTTATAATTAAATTCAGTTTGGGTATCAAATTGAAACCCATGTGGCTATTTTCCTATTACGAATATGTAGCCAATTTTAGACCCGAATTTTCAGCCCAACCTTTTTCAGCCCAGCTTAATTCCAGCAGCAATACGCGTACATGGTCGTTCTTCTTCCTCGCGAACCCAGCGAATGGCCGTTGAGAATTGGTACAAAATCGAACCAGCACAAGGGTTTGAATTTCGAATTTGAAATCCCTCAAATTTGTTTCCCCCCTTATATATATATATATATATATATATATATATATAAGTATATACTTTCCTTCCTTCAGCATTTTGGAGAGACACTACCCAAAACAGAGGAAAGAAAGAGGTTGGAGGGACAAGAAACAGGAATGGAAATTTATAAGAAAAATATACATGCAATAGAGAAAAATAGTATTCCTATAGCTAGGAGGTTTGAGTCTTTTGTTGTTGGATTCGAGCTCTCGGCTTGGACTCCTCGAAATTCCTCTCGCTGCTCCACAAAAGGTAGAATCCCTCTCATAATCTTGACTTGTTTCTCTTTGTTTTGTTTAGTTGATTTACAGACTGATTTAGCTATTATTTATTTTTGATAAATTTCATTTGTTGTCTGATTGTGTTGATATTGGCTATTACTAGTTGGTTGACCTCTAGAGATTTCGGTCTTCTTCTTGTTTTATATTTGCTTTCATCTAAATGGGTCATTGCCTATCTGTGGTGTTGGGAAGAAATGCTTGGGTTTAGCACCTCATAAATGATATGTTGGCTTCCTTTTATCATTTTCTTGGTCTAGAATTCCAATTTAGCTTGACAAAGTGAGATTATCTTGGCCTAAGATGTCCCTTTGTTTAGCTCTTGGTTGCTGCGTATGCCCTTTAGTTTGCTAGTTTCTTAAGCTCATGGTCTATTTAAGTTCCCTTATCGTATCTGTTTAAGTGTCAATCTCTCGTTATGCTCATCTTGATTCAATTTTCGTACTTAGTATGTCTTTGAATTTAGGAGTTTTCTTGTCTATGCCCTGTTCTGTTTTCAGCATCAGTTCCTTCACTTGTTTGCTACTGTTGGTACCACCCTCTATAGGTTTAGGAGTATTAAAATTGATTGTTATGATCCACATAAAGTATATGGCTTAGAGATTTTTTATTTTATTTTTAATAAATTCAAAATTAAAAGTAAATTATCACAACTTGTTTTAATAGTAGATCTTGACTCATATTTCTCCTCAAATGCTCTTTCTTTTCCTTAAAATACTCCATATGATTACTCGTTTTTCTTTGGATGTTCAGAACAGTTAAGTTGATTGAGTGTTGTTTATTTCCTTTTCTGGATCTATTTGCCAGTAGTTTTGTCTTAAGTAGCATGTGTTCTTCATTAAAAAATTTTGAAAGGCTCATGTTTAAATTCATCATGGAATGTTTTGCTATTTGTTGCTCGATTTAGTAAATATTTATTTTGATTTGGTTAGCTTAAGTTAACTTAGCAAGAATAATGCTAACCCAGCGACCTCTAAGCTCAGTCGTGTCATCCTCGTAGAAGATCGTTTCGAGAATCGTCCAAGTGTTGATCTCTCGTTATGCTCATCTTGATTTAGTTTTCGTACTAAGTATGTCTTTGCATTTAGGTGTTTTCTTGTCTATGCCCTGTTCTGTTTTCATCATCAGTTCATTCACTTGTTTGCTACTTTTAGTACCACTCTCAATAGGTGTAGGAGTTTTAAAATTGAATGTTATGATCCATATAAAGTATATGGATTTGAGAGTTTTTTTTTTATGAATTCAAAATTAGAAGTAAATTGTCACTGCTTGTTTAATAGCATATCTTGTCGCAGAGTTCTCCTCAAATGCTCTTTCTTTTCCTTATAATACTCCATATGATTACTCAATTTTCTTTGGTTGTTTAAAAAATTTAAGTGTATTGAGTGTTGTTTATTTCCTATTCCAAATCTATTTTCCAGTAGTCTTGTATTAAGTAGCATGTATCCTTCATTAAAAATTTGAAAGGCTCATGTTGGAATTCATCATGGAATGCTTTGTATTTGTTGCTCGATTTAGTAAATATTCATTTGATTTGGTTAGCTTAAGTTAACTTAGCAAGAATAATGCAACGCTTTTTTTTTTTTAAATTTTCAATTTAATTTAATTTTATTATGCATGAACTTGGCCCGAGGCGTAGTTAGCAGACGAGTTGATTTTAGCAAAACATAGTTAGCAAAATAATAGCTTCAATTTGCTGATTTTATAGGTGAGAAGATTGTTGTTGGGGATGTCATAAATGGTGGTTCTGACCGGCTGCTATCACAAGTTGTTCCAAAATCCAGGATTGGGTGAAGTTGGTATCTCTTTTATAGATGTAACTTTGTTTTCAATTAGGTTATTAGAATCTTGATTTTCATCTTATTTGTACAGGCGAGTGGATAGCTAATACTGTTTTAGTTTGTTTTAAGTACGAGATTTTTATTCAATTTGTTAAAATCATGAGTTTGAGGTGTAATTTGTCCCATATGTCTTCATTGTTGCTACTTTATTTTTCTACCCTAATATAATGGCTTCTTCATATGCATGTCATTCCTTTTTATCTTAAGAGGCCAAATATTGTATCCTCTGTCCCTTCTACTTTTCATTTTCTCTCCTAGCTGATAGTCTTTATTTACTGAATAATCATATGTTATATGTCTCCTTAAATTGCTGTATTTTTCATCTCACAATTTCACATAAGCATATAAGTAATTGCAATTGTTTATTTGTGCTTCCAAATTTGCTTATTGTGAGGTCTGAGTTACTTTTTCCTTTTACATCTATTAGAGTGATCAAGATGTTCTACAGAAGCTAGGCAAAACAATATATTTTTCTGCTTCCTAGCTTTTAAAGTATGTTTTATGTGGAACTAATTATTATATTCTGAGCTCATTATTCATTTTATTAACAGAAGCCAGAAGTTGATATGATGGGTGAACTAGAGAAGAGGGAAGGCGAATCATCTTCTTCCTGCCTCATGTGAAATTACATCAAGAAAAACCTTGCCTTTGTGGCTCTTGACTATGAACAGGAGATTGAAACTGCCAGGAGCAGCTCCTCCACTGAAAAGAACTATGAATTGCCTAAAGGACAAGTTATTACCATTGGTGCTGAGAGGTTCTATTGCCCAGAGGCCCTCTTCCAGCCATCTATGATTGGTATGGAAGCTCTAGGTATCCATGAGACTACCTACAACTCCATTCATTATCCTTATGAAGTAGCTAAGTAGAGAAGAATATCCATATAATAAAGCTTTCCCAACTGGTGAACGATCCTTCTCGTGCGGTGATCGTGGATAAGACACTCAGAAGAAGTAAAAATTACACGAAGATGGTTAGCTGCAAGGTGACTGAAGATGAAATTGGAATCTATCATGAAGAATTCGGGATGAGGCAGACAAAAAAGTTGAATGTCTTTTTTCTTTCGCATATCTCCCAGACAACCACACAGAGCAATGCTTGATATAAGGGCTTCAGATATACATTTGCAGGGTGTTTATCTTATGAGCAAGAAAATCAATGTCTTCACTCCCAGCATCATAAAGATTAAGGTTGTTTCTCCACCAGAGACTAAGAACAGTGTCTAGATTGGAGGATCCATCCTCGCATCACTTCGCACCTTTCAGCTGGCAAGCCTTTATTTTTTAAAATCTTCTGTTGCATTACTTTTGCATTTTGAAACTGCATTTTGAACTATGTTGTTGCTAACTTAAACATATTCTGTGCTTAATCAGATGTGGATTTCGAAGGGCGAGTATGATAACTCTGGTCCATCCATCCTCCACAGGAAGTGTTTCTAAGGTGCTGCTACTACTTTTACATCTGTTTGCGAGTTCTTCTTTATTTTTTTGTTCTTCCCGCTAAAGCTATTATGTCGTCCACAATGAACTTAGATTTGTTGTTATAGGCGAGTATTTGAGATGGGGCTATGAAAGAAGGGAGATTAAAAACATTGTACCGCTAATACTATTTCATTTTTCCAGTTCAAGCTTCTTATGTCTAGAAATATCCCTTCTTGAACTTGAACTTGAACTCCTTAGGTTGTTTTTATTTTGGGATATTATTTTGTGGTGTTGTTGGTGTTTATTATTTGTTGGGGTCATTTCTTTCATTTTCTTTGTTTTGTTATTCTATAGTACCTCTTTTTTTTTTATCTTGGGAACAAATAAGTCAATACTTATTTAATGAGAATTTTTGTAGCATTTTTAGTCTTTGGAAATCAATTATGTAATTTCTGTGGTGAAGCGTTATTGTCATATATGTTATTTTATGATATGCAATGGATGTCTCAACTATAGTTCATAGTGTTTTCAGCAAAATGTAATGAAATTTGAAAAATAATATTTGCGACAATGTTATGTTGTGCATGGGCTTCCCTTCTTGTATCTTATAGAGGATGAAAACCATATGAGTATCAAACCAATATTGCTTTTTGAATAACACATCTAATAGCAAACCTTAAGAATGAGCATTGCATAAAGAGATGGAAGCATAGGCAATCTGCCTTGAACACTAGCGCAATCAAGTATAGGGGAAAACTGAACTACCAATAAGAAGCATAGACAAAATAACGTAGACATGGAGCCTCTTACTCTAAATCTAAATTGAACGACGAGGAGATAGTGTGTAGGACTGTTTCATATCCAACTCAACTAAAGTATTTTTGTGTCACGACCCGACTTCAGGCTTCTTTAGTCAAGATGACTATAACCCACCAGTAGGTGAGCTAACCTGTACCCCAGAACGACAAGTAACGCAACACTCTTCCACGAACACGGATGAGATGGTGATGGCAGACCAAAAATAGTAGCTTTACTCAACTTAGCTCAGACCTTCTTTTGATGATTTCTTTGGCTTAAATACTTCCTAATCTATTGTTTTAAGTTTCCTCAAGAAATTTTGACATGTTGGCTTCATTTGTAGGTGTTTTGAACTAAACATGACTTTCTA
The DNA here is from genome assembly GCF_900185275.1 of Solanum verrucosum. NCBI lineage: Eukaryota > Viridiplantae > Streptophyta > Magnoliopsida > Solanales > Solanaceae > Solanum > Solanum verrucosum. The sequence continues at coordinate 220,956 of NW_026020213.1, forward strand.
AACCAATTTGAATGATCAAGAAATGGCACCAAAAATTGAGGAGGAAGATTATTTTTTATGAGAGCAGGTTGCTACTGGTAAAATGCGCCCTCTTTTCATTTTGTTGATTGTTTCTGCATACTGTGATTGTGCCCTTGTTGGGCGTACTTTTCATTCTTTGTTATGCATTGGTGTGCCCTTGTCGAACTTTGATATCATGGATGCTTCTGTTGATATTGTGTTAGATTGGTCTATTTTAGTTTTTGATTTGTAGTTTGTAACTTCTTTGTTTTTGTTTTGATTAAAAAATTTGGATTGATGATGTCCGATGATGGATAGAGAGTGATGACTGTCTTAAGGGTAAATCATCGATTGCTTGTGAGTGTTTGATTGGCATTGATTGTGGCGAAGTCTGAGTAGCCGTTCCCGAATAGATGCAGGAGGTTGCCTGATAATGGATTGGTTTACAACTCTCTTAAGGGTAAAATCGTCGTCTTTTTGGGAAGGTTTTGACTTGGTTTGTACTAAGAGCATAGTTATGCATGTGAATAGTGTTGAGCATACCTCTCCGTTTTTAAATTGTTGAGCCTGTTGTGAATGATTTTTTGACAACTCTTACAACTCTTTTTATGACTTTTGATTCGGTAACGGTTAAAATGTTCAATGCTACTTGTATTTTGAAAAGGAAGTAAGATTTTGAACCATCTTGATTGATTTGCAGGCCATGTGTGGTGAGTTGTTGAATAATTCCTTGTGTTCACTTTTGTCACCTAGAACTTGCTCGGCTGGTCTTGATTGAGTTTTGTTGGAAAAATGATCTTAGGCTTTCTTTGATGTTCTTAAAGTCCACTTGGCCTTAAAGTCCCACCTTTTCATTAAATATATCCTTAGTTGTCCCTTTTGAGCCTAATTCTTTTTATTGGCAACCACATTACAAGCCTTATCCTTTTTGAAAAAGTAACACTCTTTTGAACCCTTCCCTCCTTGAACTTGAGGTTGTAAAAGTTGAGGCTAAAAGCCTTAGTTGGGGGTATTATGTGAAATTCATTGAAGGGATGCTTACCATATGAGGGCTTGATATAAAAAAAAGAAAAAAAGAAAAAAAGAAGAGAGAAATCGAAGGATGGATGGGAAGTGTTAAAGAAAGAAAAAGCTTTGGAAAAGAAAGAAAGAAATATGAATAAATGAGACTTGAATCCTCCAAAAGTTGAAAATGGTTGCATGTGGGCATCTAGTGTGGAAATAAGAAAAGAAAAATGAAAAATTGTGTGGAACGTGCATGGGTTTGAAAAGTGGAGAAATTTTGGCATGATGAGTTGTTGTGTAGTGTTCAAGGAGGGCGTAGTCACTTATACCTAAATAATATCCTAACCTTCCCTAAGCCTACATTACAAGCTTAACAAAGTCCTTTGAGATTTCTAACCAAATGGAGTTGAGTCAATGTTGATTGAAAATATGGGCAAGTGGTGTGACATTTGTGTGCATGAGATGATTGTTTGTGAGTGTGAGTGTTGCATCGTTGTCCCTTGTCTGTTTATATGTGTGTGTGGTTTTGGACACTTCTTTCTTGTAAGGGCATGCAAGTTGAAAAAGTGGTGATTTTGAAAAATTTTAATCTAGTCAAGTGAGCATGTGAAAGAGTTAATGAGTGGAGTCATTTCTTGAGTTTGAGTTGTTGTCACTTAAATGATTCTTGGTTTTTGAAAATGTTTTCATGGGAATGAGAGGATTTCTCTTGTGAAAAGTTTGCATGTGGACTATTTGTTAGTACCAACCGAAGCCATTACGTTTGTGCTTAATTGAGAAAGGGAAATTCATTTGGGTGTGTGTTGAAATAAGAGCTTCTTGTGTTTTTGATTTTCTTTACTTGAGGACAAACAAAGTTTCTAAGTTGGGGGTGTTGATGAGTGGTGTATTTCCACTTATTTGAGGCTCTTTTCGTAGTTATTTTGGCTTGCTTTAGTTTAGAATTGGTGCTTTTAATGTGAGTTTTTTTTCTTCAGATTTGCACGAAATGAAATGGATAGTTGATTTAGGATATATTTGAAGAAAGCAAGTGAACTTGAGGCAAAAAAAGGTCAAGAGCTGAAAATGCAACGGGCTTGAATAAACTAAGAGAACTGTATCTGCCTGTTTGAATGTCTTCATTTAGGGGAAGAAGTTTGCTAAACCTGAACTCAAATCATGCATTGAGAAGTTTGAAAAAAAAGTTGAATAAATTTGACATTGAGAGGAAGGAACAAGAACTTACTGCCAAAAATGCTCAAACCCATCAACAGAAAGTGGATAACTTGGAAAGAATCACGGTGACTGAAAAAAGAAGAATAGGAAATTGATGAATCTGAAATTACTTAAGGTTGTTTTCTCCAAGTCTATTGCCCATTCATTCTTTTATTACTATTTCATATTTTATTTACAAGGTTCTCATTTTGAAAAAAAAAATATGGAAGTGGGAACTAGAGCTTCGTGCTTGTCTCTTTAATTTATATGGGTAATTTATGCTTTTATTTAGCCAAAGAATTTAAAAACAATGTAGAGGAGGTAGTAGCTGTTAACAAGACAATAGTAAGTTTTATAAATAGTTGATCCTTCACTTCAACTTTTCTTTAAAAATCCATATAAAATTTAAATGATGGGTTTTTTTTGGAATTGTACATTTAAGAGTAGATACTAATAAAAAATCTCTAAAGTCAATTTGGCGAGAGAGTAGGAGATATATAAAGAGGCTAGTGGCGAAATTGATTGATAAAACTCTCAAAGTCAATGTGCAAACTATATTGTTTGCAAGAATTGAAGGGCGAACAATCAAAGACAAATAAGTGAAGCCAACATGATGCAATAATTGTTGTATTTGTATTGTTACTTATGATATATAATGGAAAGGAGTGGGCTTAGTGCCTGATTTGGTTATTTGGAATTTTTTGTAACTTCGTTTTCTTAGTCATGCAGCAGTTTTTTAAATCATGAATTCATCTATGGAAGTGCAAGCAGAATGTTCACATTCAAAACCAGGATGTGTTGTGTCAGAAGGAAATTCTCATGCTTCCACTGAGGTGATTGATTCAGCAATTGATGAAAGTTAAGTTCAATCCCCTGTAAGTCGCACCAGAGGTTCCTTGCAACATTCTACATCCTGTGTGGAGGAGCAGGATGTGTTCGATCTTGTGTATTCTTTAGTGAAGGAGTTTCCTTGCCTTATTCCTAGCTGTAAGCTCAATCTTGTGGGGGGCACTTACGCGTCGTGTTAAGAGTTAGCATCTAAGGTAAGTTTTCTCCCTTTCTTTCTACTCAATCTTGGGTAGGTATTTTTGAAATGGTCTCGTTGATATGTGTTAATCAGTGCTTAAATTGTTGGGCTTCTTTTATTTGTGTGGGGATTAATTATGTTGAGGGCTAGATAGTTCATTAGTTTTGGTTGAGATTGGGGGCACAATTTGTGTGAAAATTGTTCCTAAAGAGACTTCCCCCAACATGTTTGATGAAATACCCCTAACCGGATTTTTATTGCAGGAGAAGATGACTCCGCGAACGCGCCCTCTCGGCCACGAACTCGGAGGAATCTGATCCTAGATTCTCCGTGAACGCGCCCAATAGTTAGAAAATGAGTTGTTTTTAGCAAAAGTTAGTTAGCAAAAGAATAGCTTCAATTTGCTGATTTTATAGGTGAGGAGAAAGTTGCCGGGGATGTCATATTTGGTGGATCTGACCGGCTGCTGTCACAAGTTGTTCAAAAATCCAAGATTGGGTTAAGTTGGTATCTCTTTTATTGATGTAACTTTGGTTTCAATTAGGTTACTAGAATCTTGATTGTCATCTTATTTGTACAGGCGAGTGGATAGCTAATACAGTTTAAGTTGGTTTTAAGTACGAGATTTTTATTCAATTTGTTAAAATCATGAATTTGAGGTGTAATTTTGTTCCATTTGTCTTCATTCTTGCCACTTTGTTTTTCTTCCCTTATATAATGGCTTCTTTATTTGCATGTCCTTCGTTTTTATCTTAACAGGCCAAATATGTGACTCTCTGTAAGTTTACCTTTTTTTAGTAGGATGTTGCTACTTTTCAACTTTGTTTGTACTTAAATAGAAATTATAGAATTATCTCATCGACTATATACCATTAACATGGATGTTTTTTTATTATTCCTCAAATGTACATAGGATTCATTGGAGTTTACCAGGATAAATATGCTAGGACCTCTTGGGAACGACTTGCTCTATGGATATGTTGGTATCTCATATTGAGAAGCAGTAAGAAATGAACTATAACGTTTATATTAATGTATTATCCTGATTGTTGAATCTGCTAGCACAATTTGATGTATCTTCATAGTAATCTTTGATTTCTGCAGGTTTATTTGCTTTTGGCAATCAACAACTCTCATGCAAATATGCAACTAACCACTCACTCCAGCTTGACATGTATGTCTGTTCTTCTACTCGAGTTTCACAAAGCTGAATATATATGATCAATAAAATACCTATATATTGTGTTCTTTTGTTATCTTTCTTCCCTGCTTCATACGAAAAAAATAATGCAATCCTTGCTTTAGGTAAAAATGGAATTGTATTGTATCTTTACTCTTTTGGTGTAAGCAAAGAAATATAGAGGAATTAGATTTTGTAGATCTGCTAGGCTCTCTTTAAGTAGTTTCGCCCTTTCTGCCTTTTTTTTGTTTGTTTTGTTCCCCTTTTGAAGGTCTCCAGCATATCCTTAATGCTGAGGAATACAACATTACCCGTTTCAAAAAAAAAAACCTAAAAAAAATGAACAATGCCAAATCTTTTTAAGTCCTAAATTACCTACTTAAACACCCAGCGACCTCTAAGCCCAGCTGCGTCGTCCTTGTAGAAGATCGTTTCGAGAATCATCCAAGTGTCCAAATCAAATGGCCCTCCTTTCAATTATGTTGAGAATTAGTACAAAATCGAGCCAGAACAAGAGTTTGAAGTTCGAATTTAAAATACCTCAAATCCTTATCCGCCCCCCCCCCCCCTTTCGTTTCCATTCTCTTCCTATATATACTTACCTTCAGCGTTTTGGAGAGGTTTTTTGGACACTAATTTACTATGCAAAACAGAGGGATTTTCCATCGAAAGGAAGAGGTTGGAGAGACAAGAAACAGGAATGGAATTTACAAAAAAATATACAGGCAACAGAGAATAAAATTAAAGAAAATAGTATTCCTATAGCTAGGAGGTTTGAGTCTTTTGTTGCTGGATTCGAGCTCTTGTCAGAATTTCTGGTTGTAAGCTCAATCTTGTGGAGTCACTTAGGCATCGTGTTAGAGTAAGCATCTAAGGTACGTTTTTTCCCCTCATTTCTACTCAATCTTGGGTAGTATTTTTGAAATGGTCTCGTTGATATATGTTAATCAATGCTTAAATTGTTGGGCTGTTTTGTTTGTTTGGAGATTAATTAAGTTGAAGGATAGATAGTTCATGAGTTTTGGTTGAGAATGGGGGCACAACTTGTGTGAAAATTGTGCCTAAAACGGCTGCCCCTAACTTGTTTGATAAAATGCCCCAATCGGATTTTGAATTCAAGAGAGGATGATTCCACGAATGCTCCCTCTTGGCCGCAAACTCGGTGGAATCTGATCCCAGATTCTCCGCGAACGCACCCAATAGTTAGCAAACAAGTTGATTTTAGAAAAAAATATTTAGCAAAAGAATAGCTTCAATTTGTTCATTTTATAGGTGAGGAGATTGTTGCTGGGTATGTCATATAAGGCGGTTCTGACTGGCTGCTGTCACAAGTTGTTCCAAAAGCCGGGATTGGGTTAAGTTGGTATCTCTTATATCAATGTAACTTTGTTTTCAATTAGTTTACTAGAATCTTGATTCTCATTTTATTTGTACAGGTGAGTGGATAACTAATACTGTTTTAGTTGGTTTTAAGTACGAGATTTTTGTTCAATTTTTTAAAATCATGAGTTTGAGGTGTAATTTTATTCCATATGTCTTTATTCTTACCACTTTGTTTTTATTCCCTTATATAATAGTTTCTTCATATGCATGTCCTTCCTTTTTATCTTAACAGGCCAAATATGTGACTCAATGTAGGTTTACTTTTTTTTAATAGGATGTTGCTTTTGTTCAACTTTGTTTGTACTTATATAGAAATTATAGAATTATCTCATCGATGATATACCATTAACATGGAGGTTTTTGATTATTCTTCAAATGCACATAGGATTCATTGGAGGTTACCGGGATAAATGAGCGAGGAGTTCTAGGGAACGGCTTGCCTTATGGATATGTTGGTATCTCATATTGAGAAGTAGTAAGAAATGAACTCTAACATTTATCTTAATGTATTCTCCTGATTGTTGAAACTCCTGGCATAATTTGATGTATCTACATAGTAATATTTGATTTCTGCAGGTTTATTTGCTTGTGGCTATCAACAACTCTCATGCAAATATGCAACTAACCACTAATTCTAGCTTGACACATATGTCTCTTCTTCTACCTGAGTTTCACAAAGCTGAATATATATGATAAATAAAATAACAATAAATTGTGTTATTTTGCTATCTTTCTTCCCTGGTTCATACAAAAATGATAATGCAATCCTTGCTTTAGGTAAAAATGGAATTGTATTGTATCTTTATTCTTTTAGTGTAAACAAAGAAATATAAAGGAATTAGAGCTTGTAGATCTGTTAGGCTCTCTGTAAGTAGTTTTTCCCTTTCTATTTTTTTGTTTGTTTTGTTCCCCTTTTGGTGTTAACAAAGAAATATAAAAATTGAACAATACTAAAAAATTTTAAGTTCTAAATTACCCACTTAAACATCCAGCAAACCCATCAACCTCTAAGCTCAGTCGCGTCGTCCTTGTAGAAGATCGTTATGAGAATCATCCAAGTGTCGAAATCGAATGGCCCTCCTTTGATTTTGTTGAGAATTGGTACGAAATCGAGCCAGCACAAGAGTTTGAATTTTCAATTCCATTCTGTTCCTATATAAACTTCCCTTCCTTCATCATTTTGGAGAGTGTTTTTTTATACTAATTTACTACCCAAAACAGAGGGAATTTCCATCCAAAGAAAGAGGTTGGAGAGACAAGAAACAGGAACGAATATTTATAAAAAGATATACATGCAACAGAGAAGAAAATTAAATAAAATAGTATTCCTATAGCTAGGAGGTTTGAGTCTTTTGTTGCTGAATTCGAGCTCTTGTCAGAATTCCTCTTGTGGAGGAGGAATAACTCGATTCAACTCGTTGTCCCAGCTTCGCTGCTCCAAAAAAGGTTTGATCCCTCTCCTAAGCTTGACTTGTTCCTCTTTGTTATGTTTAGTCGATTTAGTTGATTTATAGTCTGATTTAGCTATTATTTATTTTGATAAATTTTGATTTGTTGTCTTATTTTGATTCGCTACTTGATTTTGAAATGGAAGTAAGATTTTTAACCGTCTTGATTGTTTTGTAGGCCATGTGTGGTGAGTTGTTGAATAATGCCTTGTGTTCGCTTTTGTCACCTAGAACTTGCCCTGTTGGTCTTGAAATGTTGGTGTTGATTGCGTTTTGTTGGAAAAATGATCTCAGGCTTTCTTTAATGTTCTTGAAGTCCACTTGGCTTAAAAATCCCACCTTTGCATTAAATATATCCTTCGTTGTCTCCCTTGAGTCTAATCTTTTTTATTGGCAACCACATAACAAGCCTTATCCTATTTTAAAAGTAACCCTCTTTTTAACCCTTCCCTCCTGGAACTTGAGGTTGTGAAAGTTTAGCTAAGCCTAAGTTGGGGGTGTTATGGGAAATTCATCGAAGGGATGCTTACCATATGAGGGCTTATTATAAAAAGAAAAAGAAAAAAAGGAGAGAAATTGAAGGTTGGATGGGAAGTCTTAATGAAAGAAAAAGCTTCGAAAAAGAAGGAAAGAAAATGAATAAATGAGACTTGAATCCTGATGTGAGGCTAAAAATACATATTTTTAATCATTATTTCCTCACATTTATTATTTATATTTATCCTTTTTGAGTGTGAATTTTATGAATTGTGCTAAATTGTGTATTTTATTTATAGAATTAAATTGGTGGAAAAATAAATATGTTTGGAGCTAAAATGAATTGAAGATTGAAGGTTGAAGAAGAAAATCAAGCAGACAACTTAATGGAAGGATTGTAATATAATATTAATATTTATGCATATGGAATAAATTGGAGGCAGAACAGCGAATTGTACCTGACACGTGTCACAAAGACCATGCATCAGCGGCAGCAACAAAAAAATAAGGCGGTTTAGTGTTTACGCGTACCGTGTGAAATCCAATTCTTTTGGGTTTTCTTTTCCTAATTTGTCTTGAACTTAATTATTTTATTTAGGATTTCTATATCTATAAATAGGGCTTGAAAAATTATTCTTTAGGGGAAGGAGAGCCAAGAACTAAGATACAAGACACTATTATTCTATTTTTGCTTTGTAACTTTGGAGATTAATTTGCAACCCTAGCAATTATTGATTTCCCAAGTTCGTTTTGAAGATTTTGGCTTTGCAATTCAAGTTAATTTTCTGGGTTTATTATTCTCTTTACGTAAGTGCATGATTTCTCCATCTACAATTATGAATTGTGTTCTTGCTAATATGAGTAACTAAATCCACAACTAGGGTTGTGGGAACCATGATCAATGAACAAAGTATGAATAGTAAATAAGCAATTCTTGACTAGTATTTTGCATGCATTGATAATTCTTTCGTTTAGAAGTCTTTTTAACGGTGGCCAACGTTAGAACTCGCCTTGTTACTACTTGCCGGACCAAGGAGGTAATTAACAAGAAAAGAATTATCAACATAGATTTAGTGTGATACTATCTAATAGGCTAGTGTCGATTGGTGCGAGGTAATAACTAAGCCAAACATCGATTATGATGTCTAATATGAGGTAAAGGTAAGGGTTAGTAAATTATACACACGTAGCCGGACCAAGGTGCCGGGTGAAATTCTCTAGATGCCGGACCAAGGATTTAGAGATACCTAACTTATCACTTTGCATGTAATACACTAGAAAAGGATTACTATTACTAGGATTACTGCGTTATGAGATTATGGGGAACACGTATACCCTAGTTATTTCTCTTATCTTGATAACAACCAAAGTTGAGTTTAATTATTGATTACAATATTACGTATTACTATTTGTTTTACACAAGCACAACCCCCCTTTTTATTACCTGTTTCTGAAAATAATTTGACTAATCGAATATAATTGTTGGTTAAAAGTAAAGTCTAAACCATTTTCCTCGTGGGATCGATCCCAACCTACAAGTTGGGTTCTTTACTTGATAACGATCGCTTATGCTTCTGAAAGGAGGTGTAATTTGAGCGTATCAAAAAATGGCGCCGCTGCCGGGGAATATGGCTTAAAAATTGTTTTTAGTATTTATTTTGACTTGTAGTACTTTTTTGTTTCTTAGGATTAGTTTAAAATTATTTTGTTTTTATTATTATTATTATCATATTTCTTTTACTCTTCTTGAGATGTCATCTGAAAAAATATGTAGTGAAAAGTGTTCTTGCAATTCTTGCCCTTCTGATTTTATGGGTTGGTATAAGTTAGTTTTTTTTTATCAAGTAGATAAGTTGTATGGGGACATGGAAGATTTGTTAATACTTTGCTATAAATCAATATGTAAGCGCAATTCTGAATATAAATTTGAATTTGATCTCTATTATTTAGATATTGAGTTTAGTGCAAAGATTAAATCATATGAAACCAACAATTTAGTAATAATATGTGTGAGGAACAAAAAATACTTATAAGTCAACTTGAAGAGCTAAGAGTGGAGGGGCAATTGCTTGATTATACTGTTATTGATGTTGTCACTGTTGAGAAGAGTGCACTAGAGTTATGTAATGAAGTAGATAATATTATTTTTAAAAACTTGGCGACTCATCGAATGGGTTCGACGATTCTCAGATCTTCATTTCTTTGATCTTTCAGCTACTTTTGTTCTTTTTTCCTAAGTAGTGTCCATGCTTTCCCTCAAACTTCAAATACCTGAAACTTAAAGGTTTTCATAAGATATTGAGACAAAATATACATTTGAGGACACTAATTCTATCAAAATATAGCCCTAAATAAGTGCAATTTGTGGACTCTTCACTAACCCTGTTTCTGGCATATCATAGGCATACTGAAAATAACTGAATAAGATATAAACTGTGCGGCAACTAAAATAGTGATTATCTGAAAATGGGTAAACCCAAAAGTGATCTGAATATATATAATGTACTAGGATTTTAGTGATTCTAAACAATCACTGAAAAGCTAAAGATGAATCTAATACTATGTCTGAAAAGCCTCTACTGACTAAAGTTGTTAGGACAAGCTCCAGCTAACTCTAGCAAAATTGGGAACTGAAACAAAAGACTGACTATGAAAAACATGTCTATTGTCCTCAAAGTATGAGGACTCACCATTGAAGCTGTTGAAAATGGATTGAGAACCGATCTATGCATGGTCTGAATGCTGAGTACGTGAACCTACGTCATGAAAAGATGCAGCTCAGAGTATGCATCAGTACTTGGAATGTACTGAGCATGCAGGATATAGATAGTTACTAAACAAACATATAAGAACTTAACAAAGCATAACTGAGCAATGATATAATATGAATAAGGAAGTAAATACAACAACCTAACTGAAAAGCTAAACTGAATACAATGAACAAGTACTAACCATGAACGAAACATGTTTAGACTGAATACTGAAGTATAACTGAAAACCTGGTCAAATGCACTAGAGTCTGTCTGTGGGAGCTACTATTGACCGGCATAAAACCACGTGGGCTAAACGTGGAGTCCAATGTATACGCCCCATTGAGAGGATCCAATATACCTTGCTAGGGGTATAAAGGCATGACTAGCGTGATCACTAAATCTGATACCCATAGAGGGCAATTATAATCCTACGAGGCATGTAGTTCTGGGACTATGAGGGTACATTGAACCCTAGTTCAACTCGGTGTTAAGTCTACTCCCAACTGGAAATGTGTAAGACACAACATAACTGAAATATTGGATAGATCAATGTTCTGACATGCAAATATGAGAATGCAATATTTAGGAATTGACAATGTAACATTCAAACACTAGAGCATGTTTATTTGTTTAACTGACCTAGCAAGTGTAATTCCTAAACTAAGAGAATCTACACAACTAGGGTTCTGATTTTCATGCAAGGGGACTAAGCAACGAATTAACGAAAACATGATAATGTGATTAAGAACACTATAACAGCTAAATCACAACAATTCTCCATGTTTTGGAAACCCTAGGTCTAAACATGAGAATCAAGAATCTGACTGAATCATACAGACCTAGTGGATGAAAGGAATCCACTAGTGAAATCCCACATACCTGGTGACGAAATTCACAGAGATATCCTTTGGATTTTGGGGCAGAACTGAAGAAAATCTCCTGTTTGTTCCTGAGGGGTTGGTCGACTCTTTCTCCTGTTTTTTGCTCTAAGTTCTGGTGAATTTTGGTGAATAGTCGCTTAGGGTATATCTTACTAGAATATTAGGCTAAAACTAACCAAAATGACATAGTTTAGGGATAAAATAATTAGGAAAAGACCCAACTACCCCTAAGATGAAATTCGACTGCCGACCTACAAACCCTGACCGACGGTCCGTCCTGTGGCTTGAGAGATGGGGAAACTGTGACCCTAAACCACGGACCGTGGTCCCACCAACGGTCCGTAGGTCCCGTCGTGGTTCTGGATTTTCTGGCATGTTTCTGAGAGGTGCTGAGGTAACCAACCATGGACCACACCTACGGTCCGTAGATAGATTCCGTCGGTGGCACCTGCAACTTCTGAAAATCAGAAATTTGTCTTTCTAGAATCCGAGGTGTTACAGGAGGAGAGCCAGGCACTGATGCCCCCATTGAGAGAACCACAGATACACATCGTTCACCTCAGACTTAGCCTGATAGGGGGATCTTGACTCTCTTCTTGCTTTATCTTTGAGACATTTATTTTCTTTCTCATTGAGGACACTATTTCATATTTTTGGTGGGGTGTGCGTATCTTCATACCTATCCCATTGGGTTGTATTTATTTTGTTTTACTACTTTTGGTTGTGTCCGAAGCTTCTCATTTATTGTGGTGAAATTTGTGAATTTTTGTTTTTGATCCCATTTATTTATTTTCTGATTTCTTGATTTGTGAATTTTGTATTTGTTCTCTTGCATATTTGAGTATCGGTTGCGATCAATACCGATGACTTGAATAGTGTTCTTGATTGAACGATATGTTTGTGCAAGTCCAATGAGGAAAATTTGAGTTGCATGTTACTCCCAATTGCACACGCAAGTGTACGTGGTAGTGCAAGTAATATAGTGGCTCTTAAAAGAACCGAATTATCGAACCCAAAGGACTTGTCGATTAACTATTTTTACTAAATTATACTAGTCTAATTATTTATTTAAGAGTGCCAAAAATGTTTGATTTATATTTGAAATAATAAAATTACTTACAGTGATTTGGAAAATTCCAAGGCTGCAACATGTGTAGGGTTTCATGTATCACATCTCATGCATGAAGTAACTATAGTTATCAAATTATTGATTTACAGGGTTGATTTTATGATCATTGTCTCTCGACTTGTAATCGTCTCCTCTAATTAGTTGTCTAACTACATCGTTGAGCGGGGATAGACAATCCTAATTGGTGTGCATTTATATTTCATCCTATTTCGTAACCAAGCTAGGTGTTCATCGGGGTGTCACTCCTAAACACAAATCAACTCCATTTAATGGAAGATCAAGCTTTTTGTATCCTTTGGTCTATCTACCTTAGCGTCTATCGAGTTTAAGAGTAGACAAAAGATTTATCTCTATGATGGCAAGTCAAGAAATACTAAAACAAGAATACAAAAGTAATTTAAGTGATAACCAATCATTACTTCAAAACAATCGATGCTCAACAATTATCCATAGCTACAGCCCTAGAAGAAGGGTCTTTAGCTACTAATGTCTAAGAAAAGAAGAAATAAAAGAACCCTAAAAAGTATTGACAACTTTATACTTGATATCCTATATTTTATCTCCCAATAATTATTTCTATGAATTATTTATAGATGTAGAAAATCCTAAATAAAATAACTGAGTTCAAATCAAATTAGGAATTCAAAACCAAACGGAATTTGAATTCCGCGTGAACAGGGGTCTGTCGCCTCAACATATTTCTGCAACTATTCACTTGCTGCCACGTCGCAACAAGTTTCTCACTTTTAAGGTTCACTAATTGCAATATGCACTTTTTATACTTATACATTAATTTATTCAATTTAATCTATTAAGCTGTCTGTTTGATTTCCTTCTTCACCCTTCCATCTTTAATTCGTTTTAGCTACAAATTTCTTTATCTTTATACTAATTTTCTCCTACAAATAAAATACACTATTTATCACAATACATAAAGTTAATTCTCAAAAGGACAAATACAAATAATAAATGTGAGGCAAATACTGATTAAAAATATATATTTTTGGCCTCACATCGACACCCCACACTTAAACTTTTGCTTGTCCTCGAGCAAACATTAAGCTCATCTCAAATCAAATTAGGAATGTCATCACTTTGGTTGATACAAACAATTAAGCTATATACAAATTTCAAAACGTCAAGTACAATTTCCGCTCATTGTGCAAGACATCCAAATAAACAACAAACCTCTAACTTCCTAAAACTCAAGTAAGGACTTTGAGCTCATCGAATTTAACCATGATCACCTACTCTCGTCAAAGAAAGTTAATAAAATCACATATCCATCATGGAACAAGTGCCCTTAGAAGAAGTAATAGTCCACATACTCAATTCAAAAGATTGAATATAAATTAAAGACTTAGCATCAATGAACGTTTTCACACTCACAAAGAAAATTCACATGTATGCACAAAATCAGATGTTTGCCCATTATGTACATCTCCACTAATTAAGCATATGCTTGAATAGAATCAAATAGGACTTTAACGGGTTGTAATGTGTCTAGGGAACGGGTAGGAAAACTATATAATAGTAACTTAAACTTCCTTAAGCACTTTGCAATTTTAGACTTCATCACCTATTATTTTCTTCTCTTTATTTTCAGCCCCCTCTTCAACAATTATTTCACAGGTAATTTTCATCATCTCAAGAATGTCTCAATCATTTTTTCTCTTTATTTTTTTGAAGAATATTTTTTTTCATGTCACATTCTTTTGTTCTTCTCTTTTTTTCCATTACATTCTTTCAAAGAGGATTTTGCAAGCACTTTGTAGCTATCATTAATTACCTTTTCACTCAACCATTCCTTTTTCTTCATAATTAAAAATTAGAATAAGTCTATACTATAATTCTTAAGGAAGCAAGGTGCAAAAACTAGGGATTCAACAAATGAGTTAAAGGGCAAAATATGGCTACCAACAAAAGGCTACAAGCTCAAAAGGGCTAACTAGTGATATAATATCTATAAAAGCTAAAATTTATAAGACAAATCAAAGAAAACCTAATATCATCTCCTTACAAACAAACACTTTTTATTTTGCTTCAATAACATGTAGGAAAAGTTCTTGACTAAGATGCAAAACATGAAATAAAAAAATTCTCACCACACATGACACAAGTATCAATAGAGATGGATCAATTCCACTTCTAAGAGAGATAGAATCATAAAAAATTTAAAAATAAGATAAACTATATACAAAATCACAACCATGAGCTCAGGTGTCAAAGAGTTTGATATTTGCTTATCAATCAAGCATTCACAAGAAAGTAATACCCGAAAATTAGGCCAAAATAATAAGTATCACACCACTCAAAAGGGTCTTTTCTTTCTCTCAAATTTATTTTTTAAAGAAAACTTATTCCTAAAAAAAAAAGACATTTATTTCAAAGGGACTATCCTTAGGAAAAGAACCGAAAACAAAAGCCAAGGAAGCGATCCTAAAAAAGAAAAGACTTAATAAAATAGTAAATGTAACAACCCGGAAGTCTAGTAAGACCAAGCTAAAGTCTAATGGAAACTAATAGGTGAAACAAGAGCCTAACGTGTGAGTTTTTGAATTTGATGTTTAGTTTTAGGTTGTATAATTAGTTCCCGAGCTTAGGTTGAGGAGTCTAGGGGTTAAATGTCAAGGTACGACCCCCCAAAGACCAACCAAGGGTCCTTGGGGAGGACCCTAAAGCCAAACCCCCAAGGCTGCCTAAGTTCTCAAAAGCTGCCAAAATCTTGTGAACTGTAGATTCAATCCACGACCAATGGATTGATCCACGGCTCGTGGTCTTGCTCCATAGGTGAAGGCCACCAAAACCATGTCTCTGACACAAACCACGAGAGGACAGCACGGGATGTGAACCCATCCACGGTCCGTGGATGGAGGTCTGTTAATTGTACCTGTGTGCTGTCAAAATCGGCCAAGGTAAGTAATTTCCAACTAATTCCTTTTTAATTAGTTTCCATTAGGGGTCGTTTAATATGGTAATTATACATGTATATAAAGTATTTTAAGTCCATAAAGACCTCATTAACTAATTATAAGCCTAGACCCTAAATCAAAACCCAACTACCTTTCCCTCCTAAAATCTTCTCTCTAGAACCTCCATTGAAGAACAAAGAAAGAGATCAAGGAAAGCTTGAAGGAAGGAGCTTTTCAATACGAATTTGGAAGGATTCTACACCTAAAATATGGATGCTTTTCATTCTTGGTTAGTTACCATCAAAAGCCCCTTCAAATCATGTTTTCAAATTCCCCAATTCTAGGGATTTTCAATCTAGTCATGGGTCTCCTTCTAAAACTAATTTAATTGTTTAATTAATATTTATTATGATTGATTTTGGTGATTTATGATTGAATTAATGGAGTATTGATGGATTTTGATGAAAATCTCCCTTGGACCCATGATTTCTCCTTCTTTCTAAATTGTGGACTAAGGTGTGACTTGATTGATCATGGAAGCTTAACAATCGATCATGTTTATGTTTTTTATTTTGTTGAATCATTATATCTCTCTATCTAGTATGATAATTCTAGAAGTTAGGATTGATCTTGATTCTTAGCCTTGAAAGGCAATTTGCTAGGGTTGTATATGTTGATGAAGATTGTATATGAACTTGTTGATCCACTTGAAAGGTGGAGGTGTTTAATTATGATGTAGTTACTTGATGTTAGTATAATTCTACATGTACTCTTGATTAACCTGATATTCTAGGGTTATGTCATGAAAGAGACTAATTGAGGGTTTAAATGTGATCCTCCTAGAATGATGAAATTCTTCATGTAATCCCTTAGATTAGATTACCTAGATTCGAATTGGTTTAGGGTAATGGTCCTAATCATGAATTGACTCGATCATGATATTATAAGCATGTTTTTGAATACTTGAAGTATAAAGTGTCAATCATGATGTTATTAAGGTATTGATGAGTTGTTGGATCATGGTATTCCCTTATCTAATGTGCTATTGCCATATGTTTGGGATGAGTTGGTCGATAGCCCTTGAAGGTCATATTGTGAAGGTTTGTGCATGTTGACAAGATTGTATGTGAACTCATGATTTACTTAGAAGTTGAAGGTCCTATGAATATTAGGTATATTGTGGTATTGTTGAAAGACCATTCTTCCCTTACCCTTACACTTGATTTTGAATGAAGTGTCTAGGATAATAATGTTGCTGATGGTTTCATTGTAACAACAATTACACAAACACACTCCATGCATACACATGATTATGATGTATCAATGGGGTTAATTGAAAGTATAGTTCTCATATGCACCTTTACACATTATTATGCATGAAATATACATGACTATGATGATGATGTTGTTGTGTTTATTGAAAGGCTAATTCTCATGAAAACACTAGGAATGGTAATATGAAAGGTTTACTCACATGTTGATGATTCTAAAGTGAAAGGACATTCTCACCTAATGAATCTTTGAGCTATTATGATGCATGTTGTTTTGAGTGCCTAGTGCATTCTCTATTGAACATGAACCTGAGTAAAGGCTTAATGACTTTTAAAGGGAAATAGGCTTTGTACCGAGGGGATATGAACAATGAGATAGGAAACTTTTACGTTTAGCAAGTCCGGCTTCCCAACATAGATTGTCTCATGAGATGGAAACCTTTTACGCTAGAAGTCCGGGTTGCTAGTAGCAATCTCCTTATCCCATAACTGTATGCACACATAGGTCTTTAGCTAGTGGATCCACGTAAAAGCTATCACGATGGTTCTACCTTAGGCAAGTAGGACACCCTCTTTTCGGTGCGGTGGTAGAACTACTAAAAAAATGCTAAAAAATGACGGACAGAAAAGCGACACCATTTGCCACACTGTTCGTTGCTTTTTAATAAAAATAATTTTTAAAAAAATTATTTTACAAAAAGCGACGGACGGCATCTCTTAGTCCATCGCTTTTTTTGGGGGATTTTTGCGATAAATATATATATATATATATATATATAATTAATAATTATTTATTTAATATATATAGAGACGCCGTCCATTGCTTTTTAATAAAAATAATTATTTATCAATTAAGCAATAACCACGCTGTCCATTGTTTTTAATTTATTTTATTTTATTAATTAGTTTTTTTTTAAAGTTATGGACGACATCTCTTAGTCCGTCGCTTTTTTGTCAAAATATCTAGTCAAACATTTTTAAAAAGCGACGGACAACGTTTCTTAGTCCGTCGCTTTTTAGTCAAAATTTTGGTCAAATATTTTTAAAAAAGCGACGGACAAAGAGACATTGTCCGTCTCTTTTTTTAAATTATGTTGAACCAAAAAATGGGGTTTCTCCCCATTTTCCCATCTCTCTTTCTATCTCTTCTCTCTTCTCTCCCTTCTCTCTAAAACCTAAATGTTGCGCCGCCGCTGTCCCACGCCACCCCACGCCGCCATCGCCCTTCTCTCCTTGAGCATTAGTCCTGTTGCTGCCTTGCCCCGTCGGCGCTGCCACCCGTCGTCCTCACTGCCTCTTTTCCTTAGCTTGTTAAAGTTAGGGTTTAATTTTAGTTTTTTTTCAATTCTAGTAATATTTGATTTGTTATAAATTAGTATATTATTTTAGTTTGATGAATTGTGTTATTCAATTATTAATTTGTATATTTCATTATTGTTAGTTAGGTAGAGAATTGGAGATTTTTTATTTTAGGGTTTTTTTCTAAATTGGATTAAAAAAAAATATGATTGTGAATTGAGTATTAGAAGATAGAACTAACAAATAATTAGAAGTTATAAGTTAGATTAGTTGCATTTTCCAACTTTGAAATTCTTGAATGTAGTATCTTTGACGGTTGAAGTTAGAAAAACATTCAATTGTATATGAAAGTTAGATTACTTTGAAGCTAGAAAAATATTAAATAGTATATGAAAGTTGAAATAGATTAGTTTAATTTTGCAACTTAGAAGTTCTTGAATTTAGTAAGTTTTGAAAGTTGAAGTTAGAAAAATTGGGGATTTTTAAATATGATTGTAAATTAAGAATTAGAAGTTAGAACTAACAAATAATTAGAAGGTAGAAGTTAGATATTAGTTGAATTTTTCAATTTGCCATTGTATTTGTGCTTATATGTATTATATTGTTGTTGAAAATTGGGTTACTTGAATTATATTCTTGAACTTAGAAATTCTTGAACTTGGAAATTCTTGAACATACAAATTCTAGAAATTAGATATGAACTTGAATTTTTGTAGGATTTTAGAACTTTAATTAGGTTGTGAACTTTAGAAATCTTGAATTATTGTGGGATTTTAGAACTTTAAGTTGTGAACTTTAGAAGTCTTGAATTATTGTAGGATTTGAAACTTTAGGTTGTGAACTTTAGAAATCTTGAATTATTATAGGATTTCAGAACTTCAAGTTGTGAACTTTAGAAATGTTGAATTATTGTAGGATTTTAGAAGTTAAAGGTGTAAACTTTAGAGAACTTGAATTTTTATAGGATTTTAAAAATTCATAAGGTTGTGAACGTTAGAACTCTTGAATTATTCTAGGACTTTAGAACTTTAAGTTGTGAACCTTAGAGAACTTGATTTTTGTAGGATTTTAGAACTTTAGGTTGTGAAGCGTTAGAAATCTTGAATTATTATAGAATTTTAGAACTTTAAGTTGTGAATTTTAGAGAACTTGAATTTTTGTAGGATTTTAAAACTTTAAATTGTGAATTTTAGAGAACTTGATTTTTTGTAAGATTTTAGAAATTTAGGTTGTGAACTTTAGAGAACTTGAATTTTTGTAGGGTTTTAGAACTTTAGGTTGTGAAGTTTAGAAATCTTGAAATTATTGTAGGATTTTAGAAATTTAGGTTGTGAACTTTATAAATCTTGAATTATTGTAGGATTTTTGAACTTAAAGTTGTGAACTTTAGAGATCTTGAATTTTTGTAGGACTTTAGAACTTTATAAGATTGTGAAAGTTAGAAATCTTGAATTATTGTAGGATTTTAGAACTTTAAATTGTGAACTTTAGAAAACTTGAATTTTTGTAGGATTTTAGAACTTTAGGTTGTGAAACGTTAGAAATCTTGAATTATTGTAGAATTTTAGAACTTTAAGTTATGAATTTTAGAAAACTTGAATTTTTATAGGATTTTAGAACTTTAAGTTGTGAACTTTAATGAACTTGAATTATTGTGGGATTTTAGAATTTTAGAATTTTAGGTTGTGAACTTTAGAAATCTTGAATTATTTTAGGATTTTAGAACTTTAGGTTGTGAACTTTAGAAATCTTGAATTATTGTGGGATTTTAGAACTTTCAGTTGTGAACTTTAGAAATCTTGAATTATTGTAGGATTTTAAACTTTAGGTTGTGAACTTTAGAAATCTTGATTTATAGAATTTATGAACTAATTATTAGGTTGATCTTTAGAAATCTTGATAAAATATAGTCTTTATAAACTAATTGTAATTTTGAAATGAATTTAGAAAGACTTTATAAGTCTTTAAATTGTGATTTAGATATTTTTGAATGTTAATTTAAGTTTGTTGTTTTATATTTTGTGTAGATTCTTTATAACGTTTTGTGTTTGATTGGGGCTGAACTGAATTGAATTGCTTTTGCCAGTTTCTGTTTCCAAAAAAATTGCAGAAAAAGCGATGGACAGGGTGGATTTGTCCGTCGCTTTTCTGGATTTTTTTTTTAAAAAGCCAGAAAATCGACGGACAGGGTCCTCTAGTTCGTTGCTTTTCTGGATTTTTCAAATTTTTATTTCCAAAAAAACGACGGACGGCGCCTCATTGTCCCTCGCTTTTCAAGATTCTGAAAAAATAAAAAAATTAATCAAAGTGACGGACTTCGTCTCTTTTTTAAATTTTAAAAAAAAATTTAGAATTTAAAAAGTGACGGACGGCGTTGCATTCTTCAAGAAAAATATTTTTTTAAAAAAATAGCGACGCAGTCAATCGCTTTTGGAAAAGTGTCGAGCGAAAAAGCGACGAGATTGACTGCGTCGCTTTTGGCCAAAAAAGCGATGCAGTCCGTCGCTTTTTTCCGTCTCTTTTTGACAGTTTTTTAGTAGTGTAGAACAACAGATTCCATGTAGCTCCCATGGTTTATGTCGGTTAATGCTATTTTCCCTATATAGTAAAAATAATGAATGAAACATGAACTATACTATGACTTTTTAATGAGGTTTACTTAGTAGGAGTGGGGGTATGGAACTTCACTTCTACATTGCACAAGTAGACTTAGTAGGATGTCATGGGATGGTACGTTTATATTATGATGAGATTTGAATGAATACATGTATATTGAATAGATAGTTGTTATGAATGACTTTCCTTGTAATTCAAGTAATGTACATGACTATTTCCTTATTTGTGGCTATTTCTTAGGATGAGGTCTAAAGATGAAATGCATGACTAAAGTAGCTTCAAAGGAGTACTTAGTAGGGTTGGTATTATTGGATGCCGACCATACATTGCACAAGTGTTTCTTAGGAGTTGCTTATGTGATGATTACTTAATGATGAAATGATCTTGGTATTTGACTTTGTATTGTGTTATGATTGGAGGCTATGTATTGTATAG
Organism: Solanum verrucosum; assembly: GCF_900185275.1. Lineage (NCBI taxonomy): Eukaryota > Viridiplantae > Streptophyta > Magnoliopsida > Solanales > Solanaceae > Solanum > Solanum verrucosum. The sequence goes on from NW_026020213.1 coordinate 241,966, forward strand.
ATTGGGATATGTATTGTGTTGATGTTGGAGACTATGCTTGTTATTATAATGATATCTCTCATGTTATAATGTAATGAATGTCAGTTGCCTTATTGGTTGCATTCTCCAACTATTTCAAAGATGATGTTCAAAAATGGCATATAGCATGATTTCAAATGAAATGTCCCTTTTTATGCATGTTTTAATGGTTTTGTGCATGGCTTCCATACTTAGTACTTTTTGTGCTAACCCCATATTTCTACATTTTCTATAAGTGTAGGCTTTGGAGATATTGGATTCCATCCTCGTGGCTAGGTTCATAGGAGATCAAGAAGAAGAAGATTTGTGAGTCCTCATTGTATTCGAGGGCTCAACCATATGTCCTTCATTGTCTTTCTTTTATGTTTTAGACCTTTTGTAAGGGCCGTGTCCCTAAAGTTCTACTCAAGAGTTTTATTCCAAGTATAATAGTTGGTTTGAGACATAGTGTCATAGACTCTCTTTCATTTATAAAAGACTTTTATTGTAAAGAAAAAAAATTAAATTCCGCATTATTTTCCTATGCTTTTATGTTCATGTATGCTATGATGCTTGTATGAGACCCCTTCGGGGTCAAGTACGCCGTGTTATGTCTAGGAGTACCCCTGGGTAGTGACAGTAAAAACTAGGAATTCATTCCTGCATCCCATACTTAAAAAGATGCAATGTCTCCAAAGCATCAAATATAACTAAAAACAAGGTTTAGAAAAACTCCCCGAGGCCTTTAGGCCTAGCTAGTAGCATGTTCTCTTCATTTTCATCAAGGGTCGTACGCACCTCACACTTAAGCTCAAATGTGCTCCTTCGCTTCAAATTTTTTTGTACTCAGACTTCCCCTAATATGCAAAAACAAGATCAAACAAAAAAAATAGTGACACTAATAAAATAAAATAAGAAGTTACACTACTAATTGGGTTGCCTCCCGATAAGCACCTAATTTAATGTCGAGGCACAACACAAATAAATTTACCACATTTCATTCCACTTTGAACTTATGAATTTTACCCCTAACTTTGCATCAATTTTTCTACTCCTTTCTAGGGCGGTGGTATAAAGATAAAGGAACCAAGTAATATATGTTGCATCTTGCACTTCTGGCCCTTATGTGAGGAATGTCGTTTTGTCTATGTGGACTAAAAAACTTTAGAATGTAGGGGTATTTTTCTCATCTATACAGTCATCCATTAGTTCAGATGACTCGACTTTAATGTCGCCATCTAAGCATAATATAGAAAAGTGATCTGAATAAGATTCAAGTTGCCTTAATTCCAAAGAAGCATTATTTACAACATTCTCACTTTTGAACTTTTTCCCAAACGTGGCATCTTCAAGAAAAGTATGATTGCATTAAATCTCCTTCCGTTTTGGATCCTCAATTTGACTTCTGAGTGCCTTTTCAATATCATAAAACTCATAATGGGATTGGTAAGCGTAAAACGCAGAAATCTTTGCATTCAATTAATTTCTTAAGTTTTAAGTATGCAAGAAAAACATATCAACATCTTGAATGTGCTTTATTTTTCTATCTATAAGGCGTGATATCACATATATGATTCTCCTACGACTCACTTCATATTCCTTTATTAATTTCATGCAAGATTCCATAGTATCAAAGGAATAAAGATTATTAGCCTCATCATGTGAGGGTTTTGAAGTAGGGTAGAAATACATGGTACAACCGACCCACAAACTACTACAAAATTTACAGGATAGATATTGTGCACACAATTCTCCCTCTGAAATATAATGACATCGTTGTCAAGCTCCTTTGCAATAAGGACAGGGTCTTACCACACATTAATAATCCTCATCCCCATTCATCTCAAGAAGAGCATTAATTAGTAGAAAAAAATATGTATCAAAATAAATAAATAAAAATAAAAAGTATAACCTAGAAGAATAGTTAATTTCTAAGTCCCCGACAGCGGTGCCAAAAACTTGTTGCTCCCAATTGCACACATAAGTGTACCTAGTCGTGCAAGTAATATAGTGGCTCTTAAAAAAATCAGATTATCGAACCTAAAGGACTTGTCGATTAACTATTTTTACTAAATTATACTAGTCTAATTATTTATTTAAGAGTGCCAAAAATGTTTGATTTATGTTTGTAAAGAAAAGAATGCATGAATGAAATAATAAAATTACTTACAGTGATTTGGAAATTTCCAGGGTTGCAGCATGTATAGGGTTTCATGTATCACATCTCATGCATGAATTAACTACGTTTATCAAATTACTGATTTACATGATTGATTTTATGATCATGGTCTCCCGACCTCTAATCTCCTACTCCAATTAACTGTCTAACTAAATCGTTGAGCAGGATAGGCAGTCCTAATGGGTGATCATTTATATTTTATCTTGTTTCGTAACCAAGCTAGGTGTTCGTCCGAGCGTCACTCCTAAACACAAATCAACAAAATTTAATGGAAGATCAAACTTTTTGTATTCTTTGGTCTATCTACCTTAGCGTCTCTCGAGTTTATGAGTAGACAAGAGATTTATATCTATGATGGTCAGTTAAGAAATACTAAAACAAGAATACAAACATAATTTAATCGATAACCAATCAATAATTCAAAACAATCGATGTTCAACAATTACCCATAGCTACAGCTCCAGAACAACGGTCTTTAGCTACTAATGTCTAAGAAAAGAAAGAAAGAAAAGAACCCTAAAAAGTCTTGACAACTTTATACTTGATACCCTGTATTTTATCTTTCAATAATTATTTCTATGAACTATTTATAGATATAGAAAACTATAAATAAAATAACAGAGTCCAAATCAAATTAGAATCCAAAACCAAACGGAATTTGACTTTCGCGTGAACAGTGGTCTGCCGCCTCAACATATTTCTGCAACTATTCACTTGCTGCCACGTTGCAACAAGTTTCTCACTTTTAAGGTTCGCAGATTGCAATATACACTTTATATATTTATACATTATTATATTTAATTTAATCCATTAAGCTGTCTGCTTAATTTTATTCTTCAACCTTCCATCTTTAATTCGTTTCAACTCCAAACTTCTTCATCTTTACACCAATTTTCTCCTACAAATAAAATACACTATTTAGCCCAATCCATAAAATTAATGCTAAAAAGGGACAAATACAAATAATAAATGTGAAGTAAATACTGATTAAAAACATATATTTTTGGTCTCACATCATTACATATGTCATGTGTGGACTCTTAGCATCTCATTGTGATTAGTCGATTGTTGAAGTGAGTCTTTTCATGATCGTTGCATGCGAGCTTAACTTGTAGAACCATGATCGATGATTGTGTTGAATGTCTTGTGTGGTGTGATTTTCTTGAAATATGTTCTTGGTTACACCTAGAAATTTCCACGTTGATCCAATTGACTAACGTTGGTGAATGAAAGAAATGATCTTAGGCATACATTTTTGAGAGAGAACCAAAATTGTTGTTATACCTCTTCGTTACCACCTTGTGAGAGTGTGAACCTAGCTTGGCACCATTTGAGCCTAATCTTTTCTTTGGATGAAACGTGAACACATTTAATCTTTTCGTACCCACCTAAACCCTTCATGAAGCTTTGGTCCGTTTGAATAGCCAACTTAGGCCAAAAATCTAAGTTGGGGGTGTGGTGAAAAATGAGGAAAAAAATTGATCAAGAAGTTGGTGAAATTCACCCTTGAAGAATTGTGTTGAAAAATATGGAACTCCTTCATATAAAAAAACAAAAGGGAAAACGAAAGAGAAGAGAAAGAAAGAAAAGTAAAAGAAACAAAAGATTCACAAGGAAGTATGGATGGAAAGAAAAGGGGTATCCAATGAGTCATACAAGATTTTTTTGTGCTTGAAAGTACTTAGGGTGGATTGTGAAAATGAAAAGGTGGAATACAAGGAGACGAAGTGAAATGCAAGCCATGCTTCATGAAGGTAGAAGTCACTAAGACAAAACAATAATACCTTTAACCTTTGCCCCGTTACAAGCCTTGAATGAACTTTGTGATCTTGATTGAGCCGAGTGATATGTTGATTGGAAAATATGGGTAAGCATATGGGTATAATCATGCATATGTTAGCTTTGAGAGTGTGAGAGTTGATTTTGATTTCTTAAGTCATCATCTTTTCTGAGCTTTGTGCTCAACCTGGGCATCAGTGCCCGACACATCACTAGGAAGGATGATGGAGTCTGAAGAGACTCCACTGGTACCAATTACAGAGGTCTCCTCAAGGGATCTCTTCGGTGTACCATTGACCATCATTTCTTAGAGGTCCTACAGCTCAGGTAGTATCACACCTATTCCCTGCTCATCCTAATCTCTCGTTATCTCCTCCTCAAATGTCTTCTCAGTCAAATAATCGTCGGCTATATCATGCTCTCTCACATCACCAGAATTAATAGCTACATTACCTCAACTCGGATGCTTAGCGACACTCTTAGAAAGATTACCACTAGGCATAACTAGGGGTACATATTCTGAGGTAGGGTAGCCTCACCCCACAACATCAATAAATTTGTATACCTCAACTTATCTATATCAGCCCTCAAAGTATCTAGATCACGCCTCATCAAAGATAGCACACCCAAACTACCCCTAACTTCTCGCGGGCTTCTAACCTAGTGGTGAGGTTAGAAAACCTCACACCATGTGACTCAATAGAGGCCTCACACTGATTCAACCTCCCTCAATTGAGCTAAAGCAACCTTAATAGCCCGGTCAATCATCTTGGGCCAATCTTTCTAAACCTTCGCTCCTTGACATCTGCAGACCGGGCAATATTTCCCATTTGATAAACAATGGCCTGGGTCAAGGGGGGATGAGAGATAGGAGTGGGGGCAGGTGAAGCAATAGCAGTGTAAGTAGAAGGTACTGAGGAAGGATGGGTTATACCTAATCGCTCCACAGAAGGAGTGGATGGAGTTGCCTCAGCAGCAAGTTTTTGGTGGTGGTGGCTTCCTCCGAGCCATATCTGCCCATAGATAATCAACCTCAATCCTTCAGATGTTATTGGAGGAGGCCGAGGTGATCTACATATCAGTCTTTCCCCGAGAGGGAGCTCTACCCTAAACTAGGAATGGAAGTGACATCTACTCTTGTCTAGCCTGTAATAGCATCTCATCCACAATGATTCACCCCACTTTAATCTACTCTCTACTTTTTATTATTGTACCAACTAATGCAACTTTTGGGTGCCTAAGGATGGACTGATTCTTTGAAGGCATAATATTACTGCTAATGAATCTAAACGAGTACAAAGCGCTAACATTCAAGTCCTTTTTCTCTATTCTCGACCCGTCAAACATCCAAGGTGGATAAATTTCATAGATAAGTAGTGCTAACCAACCCTTGAGAGGCTCAAGGTCATGATGCATACGCATTGTCAACATGTCAACCCGATTTGATGAAGTGTCTAGAGTAGTGTTGATGGCACTTGCGTCGCATTGTACCATCTTGCCATGTACTTTAACTTCCACTAAAGGCTTCCATAATGGTCTCTTTCTCTTCTTTGGAACGGTTTGTGCATATGCAGTGTAAACTTCCCTCACCCAAGTTGAAACATATAGATTTCGAGGCTTGGTGAACCCCTTGAACTTGTGAAATTTGATTGTGTCCCAGATCACAGGGTAGTCACTCATGACACCATCCATGGAAAGTCTTCTCTTCTCAATAATCATGTGCTCTCCAGCAGCCTTGAGCCTTTTGAGTGCCCTTGGAGCAATCACTAGGAGAACACGAGATGCATGTGCCTAAGCCGAAGAGGATTGCACCAACTTGGACCTGATGTCTATTATTTTCCTAGAAACCAACTTTTTAGGTTGCTCACTCACACACTTAGAGAAGCCTGGAGTAGTTTGTTGTGGGCGAGGAGCCTCAGACGGCTCGTTGATAGTGACCCTCCTATGCCTTTTCAATAGAGGATGGGGAGGAGAGGAATGCTTCCATTTTATTTTATCTATTGTCTGCAAAGCGCAATCATACAACATAGACTCAATGAAGGTTAGTTAAAATCAAAACCATAAAGAAAAAATAGTGTAAAAATGTTCTTAGTCTCGCCTATTGGGAATACGGTCCATATAACAAAAAAGGCAATGTTCACTCCCACTTGGCAATACGTCCAGTGTGTTTCGACGGACTAAGAAAAGCCCATCGAATGGAACAGTACCCAGATCACACATTCACTCAAACAAAGGCGAGTTGTGACTTACTTGACAATTCGCCTATGTGCCTTGGCGAGATAAGACAAGCTCTCCGAACATGAAGTGTTCAACCCAGTGCCCATTTTCATAAAATAAATCACTATACGCAATAATACCCAGTTCCCAATCAAATCTACAATCTACCCACATGTTTTTTCTACCCATGGGTACTCAAACTTCCCCCATATATTACAAGATATTACTCAAATTGATGATTTACCCTTAAGAAAGTCGTCACTCCATCTATCATTGAGCAACATCATGTAATCAGGGAAACACCGGGTAGATTTCACCCAAATGAAATTCAACCAAGACCCATCATATACAAGGAATCAATTTCAACTATTCACCAGTACAATCAAATTTAGCAATTTTCGGCATAAATTGAACTATCTAACTCATGGGTATAGATCAATAGGATCTATTTAGCACTACCCGGTGAAATCAACCAACAATATGCTTCAAATGGCGTTTAGCCCATATTAAAAAACACAAATTTAAGCAAAAACAATGAGATATAAATTGAACAACAACCTCAAGTAGAAGCACAACACAAGAAAATGAGGGAAAATAGGATAGGGTTGAAAATGCAAGCAAGCAAATGCACTTCAAGTACTCAAAAGCACACAAATGAGGCACTGAAATCACTAAAATGTTGTATTGGAAGCTTAGGAGGGAAAAATGTTCAAAGATATGAAAGGGATTATTTTTTGAAAATGAAAAGACCCTTGGCCTTTTTATGTCAGGCACGTTCGACGATCTGTGGCTAACATTGTCAAACGCATTCGGTAAATCACCGAAGGAACTGAAGCTCACCAAAGAGGTCTGAATAGATATGAAACCTGAAGGTTGACTCGACAAACTCGACAGAGTTCACATAGTTTAATTTGGCATATCGCCATTTAGAGCTCAGATTGCTTAGTTCACAGTACACAGTTTCACTTTTTCCAGCTCAAAATTCGGACAAGAATGAGTCCGCACAATGCCTTGGGCAGATTATCGACATGGTCTTGGCATCACCTAATTATCCCTTCACAACAATTTGACTTCCTTTGAACCTGCACTCACAACACATGTTATTGAAAACAATAATAAAAAGTAAAACTTGGGTTGCCTCCTGAGAATCATCATGTTTAACGTCATGGCATGACATAATTTTCAATTTCTCAACAATCATTCTTGGGGTTTGGTATGGTATCTCTAGGTGAGATTCCTTTTTTTCTTGATTGATATGGGTGTAGATCTGGCACATTTAATTTTACAATTGTGTGATAGAAACTGAATGAGAGGTTATTGTTTTAGATAAAGTGGAGAAGTCATTTTTCAAGTCCTTCAACACCTTGTTGGACCCTTTAATTTTGTTGAAGATCTTTGTGATCATTTCCTCGATTTGGTTTCCTTACGGACCAGCTGGTTCTCTTAGTCATGGATGATCATGGGGAGGAATACACCTATCTTTTTCAGCCTCCCTATATTCCAATTTCCACCTCTCCAATCTTTTCAACCACTATCTCAGTCCTTGTTCCAATCTTGGTTCCCACATTGTCGTTGGTAATTTGGGTGAGAACCCCCCATTTGGTTTTCCAAATATTGTAGCTTCTTGTTGTACAATGGCTTAAACATGGCATCCTCCGATCACTTCCCATTACTTGTTCCAACTGCATTTACTGCTTTCAACTCACCTCCCATGATATGTTTGGACAACAAATCAAGTTGAATTATCATTTTGTCCATGTTTTCATCTCATTCATGCTCCATCTAAATTTTTTCCTTGATCATGCTCAGTTGTAAAGATGACACTTTGTCCTCTCTAGTATGCCATGCTCGATTTACCTTGTTCATGTCATCAAGAAACAACAATGCTACGTCATATGGTTGTTGCATCAGCCCAGTTTGGGCAAGTTGATCAGCCACACCTTTGTTGATTGAATCAAGATTACAATAAAAGTATTGTAGAAACGAATGGTCCGGGACATAATGCATTGGGCATTGCAAGAGTAAGTTCTGGAACCACAACGATGTCTCATGTAGAGGTTCACCCTCAATTCTCTTAAAGTTATAGTTCTTGTCCTTGAGTTTTACCATCTTCGAGGGAGGAAAAAACATCTTCAAGAAGGCTTTAGTTAGCTCCTTCCAAGAAGTAATATAATCATTTGGAAATGCCGCCAACTATCTTGTAGCTTTCCCCGTCAAAGAGAACGAGAAATAACATCAACCTTATGAACTCTTCTGAGATGTTTTTGAACAGAAATGGCCCACATGCATCTAGAAAATTCCAAAGGTGTTCATGGATATCTTCATGAACTAAACCCCCAAACATTCTTCTTAATTGGAGCAACTATAGCATTGTTCCGATTACATGTAAAATTGCCCTCCCTGCTATGGGAGATAACCGGATGTCTTGTGGTTTGACTAAATTTCATGTCATGTCATTCAAATCACCCATGTTGTCGTTTTGTATGTAGTAACTATCATTATCACTACCTTGATCATTCATATTTTAGACATGCAAATAGAAAACAACAACACAGAGGAATAATCTACTACACCTAAACAAATTTACAAACTAATTTCTCAAATGGAATTCTTATCCATGACTCCCTGGAAACGACACCATTTCCTATAACACTCAAACTACTCTCTAAAGCAAATCCAAAGAGTTGATGTAGTCAATAAAAAATACCCAACTAAGAGTCAGGGTTGAATTCCAGAGAGAATGATATAATGCAGAGAATTCTACTAAGAAATTTAGTATGTAAATCAATTAATTTGTAGTAATAAGAATAATGGGTGGATTATTTCACCAAATTTACAAAAAAAGGATTTTGTTATCAATAGTCACAATTAAACTAAGATTACAGAAATTTAAATAAGTAACAAGTAATCTAGGGGTGCAGGAATTGGAAGTCGATGTCACATAGGGGTAATTGTGTTGCTCTATAGTAATGAACACTCCTGGATAGCATAGGTCATCTTCAATGACATTAATCATCTTTTAATCCCATAGCATCAGTTCATAAAATCTCTTTTTGGTCTCATTTATGTGCATAACTAAACAACCCAATACCTTACAAAATTCTTTCCTTTGATGCAAAAATAGGGCAAATAGATCTGATCTATAATCTTTTTTTCAAGCAAACTATAGACATCAAACCTAAATTGCAAGTATCGAACTAATTATCCACTCTAATCCATCTTTTTTGAGCATCAATTAGAGATTGAAAGTAGAAATTCATTTTTGAACCTTAATCCACAAATTAACCTCGTGCTAATTAACCCAAATTCATGTATGAATAACAACAAAACAGAGCACAACACAATATCCATTACATTAAATCAACACTCAACCCCATAATTGTACCCCTAGACTATGGGGTTTTAGCCAACCATCAAAAAATATAAAGAAATTATACCTTTAATGAGAGAAACCATGGGTGACATTAAATTAAGTAATTATAATCAACACCCACTTTGAATTTAACTTCAAATTGTACAAATTAAGAACAAAGTTGAAAAACCCAAAACTAAAAGTGTTCTTCACAAGGTAAAGTGTTTCTCACTCTAAAACTTTAAAGAGAAAGTGTTAAAACCAATTTGTAGAAATATTTTTAGACCCTTCTGTCTCTCTCATTTGGGATATTTGTAGTTCCCCAAATTTTGGCCCAAAAGCCATTGCGTGATCATTTCGGCGACGTTAGTCGGGCTAGGCAAGCACATTTGACGGATTATTGTTTTCTCCTTAGCTCGCCTTTATCTTTCTTTAGGCTTCAGGTGTTTGAACCTCAGTTGGCTAGCTCGTTTAAGTCTGTCTTTCGAATTTGGTGGATCGCCGAGTACCACCTTTGTTTGCCTTTTAAGCCTTCTATTTTTCTCTAAGTCTTGTCACCTTCTACAACAGTCAATAAGTTTGCCCTTTACATTCGGTAAGTCGTCGTTCCACTTTGAATTCGCTGACCTGCCTCAATTAATTCAAGCGGAGAAGGGCATAGAATGCCCGTCAAGTATTTGAATTGGTACCAAACTACCCTCGATCAACCTTTCGGCCTTAAAATACCCCTGTCATCAATTTTTGGCTCAAATATACCCTCGATGTTAATCCTTTGGCTCATATTTACCCTTATTTTTAGTAGTTCCATTAAAGTAAAGTTATTAAATATTTATTTATTATGTTGCCTAGTGTGATTTGTCCAAATTTTAACTCTTCTCAAATAAATAATAAAAACCATATTTTTAAAAAAAATAGTTTTTTATAAAACCACATAGGATTAATATTTTGACAAGATACACTTGGAAATATTATCGAAAAAATAATTAATTTCATGATATCTTCCTATTGTCCTATTTTAAATCAACCCCCAATTTATTATAACTCAACTCATAAATGGGGATCCAACTAAAATTTCTACTCACCCCGACTAACTGTCCATCTAAAATATTTTTTATTTTTAATGATACATATTGTCTATTAATTATCCAAATGTCTTGTTCATTTTCCGTTTTTATTCCTTTTTTCAATCTCTTATTTTTAACTATGATATTTGGGACTCAAACTTGAAATGAACTCTCATGTTTATATTCTTTGAATTTGTATTATTTTCATGGTGTGATAGGGGTGGGCATAGGAGAAATGATTATTTTTATGCTTTTATTTTGAATTTTGGGTACACACAAAAAGAAAAATTAAGTATTCGTACATATTTTCTTAATTAAGTCATCTTTTATAGAACTAACTATTCCTATATGAGTGTCATCATTATTTTCTCCATTTTTCTCTCTTGTTTGTCATAATTTTAATAAAAATAGTAATTTAAATGGTGGACACGATTCAAATAAAAAATGGAAGAGATAGAAAGTGAAGGGGTAGGGGTTTGGGGGTGGGTGGGTGTAGAGAGTAGATGGCTAACCTTTTTTTATTTAGAAGTTTTTATGAAATTCAAAATCAAATCAATAATGTGAGCTTATATATTAAGTAATTTCAAATTATTTTAACGAAAAAGAGCCTAAAATGCCCTCAAACTATGGAATTTGGTACAAAATTGCCCTCCATCCACCTTATGAGTATGATCTGTTAGACATAAGGGTATTTGGAGCCAAAAGATTAAAGTGAGGGGTATATGGGGGCCCAAAGTTGGATGGAGGGTAGTTTTGTGCCAATTTAAATAGTTGAGGGGCATTTTAGGCCCTTCTCTGTTAATTCAAATGTTAAGCACTCTCAATTTTGGTGAGGTCGTGCCGATTGGGTGATCCACCCTTCTTGTTAGGCGATCAACAATGTGGAGTTAACACTTCTTTTCATGTTTTTGGATGTTCTTCCAAACATTTATCATTTTCTTGTCCCTAAGCCTTCATAGCTGCAAATCATCAAAATATAATTAGAATATGGCATAATTAGGCATTGAGGAAACTAATTGTTAAACTAAATAGGCCTCAAATAAGTGTAAATCCACCACTCATAAATCAACAACAACAATAAGCTCAACTTCTATAGTAGATAGAGCAACATATTTTTGCAACCTAGATTGCCAAGACATAGCTCCTTCTACAAAAGTAACCAAGTAGCTTGAAGTGGACTTATGAGTATCAACATCACCAACCATATTTGAATCAGTGTAACAATCTGGTAAAGCATAAGGAACTTTCTTCATATCTTCATTCTCACCACCACTAGAAGGATAATGATTCGTGCTCAATTTAAAGTGCATAACTAAATGTGTACATGCAACATTAGCTTTGTCCATGTTGAACTTACAAACTACTTTATGAACATACTTCTCTTGTGATAACCACAAATTCTTGGCCTCTCTGTCACATACAATATGCATGCCAAGAATCTACCTTGCTTGTCCCAAGCCTTTCATAGCAAAAGACATATTCAGCTCTTGCTTCAACTTCTTAATCATGCAAGCATTATGACTAACAACATGCATGTCATCAACATAAAGCAAAAAAAATGATAAAGTCACCATTAGAAAATCTTTTCACAAAAATACAATGGTCTAAAGAAGTATTCTTGAAGCTCTGCTGACTCATAGAAGACTCAAACTTCATGTACCATTGCGTGGGACCTTGTTTTAGACTCATATCTTTCTAGATGCTCCATATAAATTCTTTCATCAAAGTCGCCAGGGAGAAAAGAAGTTTTAACATCCATTTGCTCAACCTCTAAGTTTTGACTTGCAACCAAGCCTAGAACTACACGAATGGGTGACATCTTCACAACTGGAGATCATAATTCATCAAAATCAATTCCCTTTTTTGGTTTGTCCCTTCAAAATTAGTCTATCCTTTTACAGTTGAATTGGGTTACCATTTTCATGTTTCACCATGAAAACCCACCTATTTTTCAACATTTTTCTGTCTTTAGGTAGCTTAACCAAATCAAATGTAGGATAATCATGTAAAGACTTAATTTCAACTTTCATAGCACCAAACCATAATTTTGTTTCTACATTTTTCATGGCCTCTTCAAGACTCTCAGGTTCTGCCCCGTTAGTCAAAATACATACTCATTGGGAGAATCATGAGATGTTCGTATTTTTCTCTATTAGATATTCTGAGAGAACTCTCTGGAGCTTCTGTAATAGTTGGTTGCTGACCAACTAAATCATCTTGCACTAGAGCATCAACATCAAACTGGTCATTCTATATAAGATCGTCGTCTTTATTATCAATACGATTTTCATCATTTTGAAGATTTTATTTTAGTGCAATAGTCAAAGGAACTTGATCAACATCAACTAAGCTCTCACTACTCTCAGAATCAACTTTCTCATCTTTTTCAAGATCTTCAATTGTATGGTCTTAAACACAACATCACGACTTCTAACAAGTTTCTTCTTAAGTGGGTCATAGAAATGATACCCAAATTCATCTTGACCATAACCAACAAAGATACGTTGCCCAGTTTTAATATCCAACTTTGACCTCACATCCTTAGGAACGTTCACAAAGGCATTACACCAAAATACTTTAAGATGATAATAAGAGACATTCTTACAACACCAAACTCTGTCATGGATATCAACACTAAAAGCAACAATAGGACATAAATTGATAATATAGGTAGTAGTATTAAGTGCTTCTTCGCAAAAGGAATATGAGAGCTTCGCATCTTAAAGTAAACATCTAACCCTCTCAACGAGAGTTCTTTTCATTAGCTGTGCTAAACAAGTTAGCTGAGGAGTCTTTGGAGGAGTTTTATGATGTCGAATACCTTGCTCTCTACAATATCTATCAAAAGGACCAATATAATCACCACCATTATCTGAGTTTATGCATGCCAATTTCCTCCCTTTATATCTCTCAACTAAGGCCTAGAAATTCTTAAACATATTAATTACTTAATCCTTGGAATTTCAAAGAGTATACTCAGAGTTTTGAAGAATGATCATCAATACAGTCACGAAGTAAAGTACACCACCATGAAACTTTATCTCAAAAGGACCACACAAATCAGAATGTGCCAACTCCAGCAAATCAAGCTTTCTTGAAGGCGGATGACTGTGAAAAAAACTATTTTCTATTTATCCAGAGTTTCCAAGAATGATCATGAATACAATCACGAAGTAAAGTGCACCACCATGAGACTTTACCTTAAAAGGACCACACAAATCAGAATGTACCAACTCCAAAAAATAAACCTTTCATGAAGGCAAATGACTGTGAAAAAAAGTTGTTTTTCTATTTACATGCTAAGCAACAAACTCATTTCTCAACTTTAATTGTGTAACTCAATAATGAATTATTTATCAATCCTCTTCTCTCACATATGAATCGGTCTTCTATGTCATAACTTTGATGAAGCATCATTTTCTAATAAGTTATTAAGCCTTTAGAAATGGAGCCTTTCAATACGTACATGTTAGAAAACTTATCACTTCAAGCCATAATCATTAAACCTTTAGTAATCATACACTAGCCTGCACCAAGGTTGTTAATATAACTTTCATCATCAATATTTCCTACAAAAATCAGATTCATGCGAACATCGAAGCACGTTTGAGATTGTTGAGAACAAGTCTCGAACCATTGTTACTATCCAAACAAATTATGCCAATGCCAAATATCTCAACTTTATTATCATTTCCCATTTTTAACATGGAGTGTAAGAAGAAACTAATTCCTTCTTTGGCATGAAATGTAAAGTACCACCAGAATCTATAAACCAGCTAGACTCATCATAAACAAGATTTAATAGCATTTTCTTCACAAGCAACAAGAAGATCATCCTTAGCAATAATAAAAACATGATTTTCATTATCACTATCTTTCTTTTGTTGTCTCATAGCTCTCTTGTAACTATAAAAATATTTATCGATATGTCCATTCTTGTGGCAATAGTCACATATAATATTCTTGTGTTTAGACTTTGACTTGCCTCTACTTTTATCTCAGTCATTCTGACTCTGAACATTCTTCCCCCTGTCTACGGTAATCAAATACTCCGAGTGTTAAACTAAAGAAGATGAGCCTTGAGATCTTCTTCTCAGATCTTCATTTAAGACACCACTCTTAATATATTCCATAGTTACAATACCACCGGGAGAAGAACTAGTCAAAGAAACTTAAAAAGTTTCAAAAGAGTTCAGCAGAGTATTACGAAACCAAAGTCCCTATATTTATTCATCAAATATTATGCCTATTTTGGACAGCCAGTCAAGGAATCCCTGAAAATCATTAATATGATCTGAAATAGGATTGCCCTTTTTATATATGATATTCATGAATTGTTTCAGCAAGAACAACTTGTTATTGCTAGTCTTCAAAGCATAAAGTGTCTCAAGCTTATCTCACAAACTTCTAGCATGTGTCTCATTAACAATATGATTTCTAACATTATCTTAAACTTATTGTCTGATATACCCACAAACATGCAGGAGCTCAAATTCCCGATCTTCATCATTCATAGACTCAGATTTATTGGAAGCAAACACATACAAATGCATTTTTTTGACAAATAGAAAATCTTTCATCTTGCCTTTTCAAATATGATAATTACTACCATTTAAACACACCATCTTGTTCATATTTGACTCCATCATTAAAATAGATAATTAATAACAACCTAATACTCTGATACTTCTTTGTTGGGAAAGGAAAACACAGAAAAAGGTGCAAAATAGATCAATAGTGGAAGAAAATCCAAATCTAAACTTTCTCTTCTATTTGGAGTAAAATTAAATAATATGAAACACTCAATAGTAATCTCCCTCATTTTGTTAACTAACAATTATATAGAGTTATCAGCTTAAATCTATTGCATGACTTATCTGATTTATTAATCATATAGTTAATTTAGACATATGAATCTTTTCACGTTTTACTTTTCTAATCAAATCAATTTTGTCACACCTAAATATACGAAGACGAGATCGACAATTTGTGTCTTAGTTGACCAAGTGATATGAACCAACACAAATAAAACTATAGAGATCCTCTTGGAAGGATGTTACTTACAGAACTAAAACCGATATAACACTTATAACATTAAAATAATTTTTTAAAAATATATTAATAAAAATTTTGTACCAAAAATTTGGCCCATTCAAAATAAAATTAAAAGTAAAAATATTTTGCTCACATTAAATTCATATAATTTCAAGTAAATATTCTTAAAATTTTAGAGTACCAATTGAACATGTTAAGTCCCTCATTCTTAAAATGATTAAAGTAAGTATCTAACAAAATTTTTTTTTATGCTACTATAGGTTCAATATATATTATTTTCAAACTATTGACTATCAATTGATCAATTAGATTTTCGTTTGTATATAATCACAAAGTAAATTATAAATTTGGATATATACTGATGTCAATATTTTAAGTCTTTTGATATATTATTCATTTGGAACAATTTACATTTGTGGCACGCCAAATTTTAAAATAGAGCTTTGAAGAATCTTTAATAGGCGAGAGCAAGAAAGAAGAAGGAAGACAATGGATGAAAATATTGAAAAAGAAGAAGAAAGAAAATAAGAATAAAAGTAGTGGAAAAATGTTAGCATAGAAATGAAATGCACTTCGCTTGAAAATCAATAGTGCCGAATGATTATATATGATAATAAGTCATTATTTGGGTTAATTTGGATGAAAGTTTTTGTCCCAATGGATATGTTGTTTAATTTTCAGAAAGCTGATCCATCCGACATTAACTTTAAAAAAACAAGAAACAAAGGAAGTTGGCACAATATAAAAATGAAACGTAACGTCTAAAATAAATTCAATCAGGCTTGAAAGCATTTCTGTGCAATATTAGGACAAAAGTATTACTCCCTCTATCCTATTTTATGTGGAATCTTTTGAGTTGACATGGCATTTAAGAAAAATTGAATACTTTTGGTGTAAAACAATCCTTAGATATTTGATGTGGTTGAGAATGATTTCATTAAGGGTAAAAAGATAATCTTAAAGTTAAATTGTTCTAATTATAATAATGTGAAATCTTTAAAGAACGAATTAAAAAAGATTTGGATTTGGGTCTCTTAGATTCTTCAATTTTGGCCTGTATCAAGACTTAAATATTCATACCTAGTTGAATGCGAGCTCAATTTGGTATAAATTTCTATCTATTATACATGTGTGGCTAAAAACCCCAATTCTTGAGGTGTGATTTTGTGAATATGGGTTAGATTAGTTGTTGGGTCTTGCTTGTTGATAGTCTATGTGTAGTTTAAATATGATTTCATTTAGTGTTGTGGATGAACTTAATGAGGTTGTAGTTGCAAATATAATCTCATATATGTGTTTTCAACTTGCTCGAGAGAGAGGTCGTAAAACTAAGACCACTAAATTGATGGCCAGTGCTAGTGGGTCGACATGAGGTTCAGCTTGAGAGAGTGAAACCTAGTCCCATGTCCACACACTCAGCTTGAGAGAGTGAGTGGGTTAAGACGGAGGTTGTTCTTCATGCGGTAAGTGGGTGTCCGAGAGGAACACATTTGAAACAGAGTAAGTTGCTTGAGAGAGTGCTTATCCCCCTTAGAGTCTAGCCAAGTCATAATTACTCTACGAGTTCTTTATCAAAAGCATGTACCCAATGATTTAGTCTATCTTGTATTCCATTTACATCCCAAGAATCCCCCTCTCATTACTTAGAAATCTTTGTTAATTTTGTTGTTTTTACTCACTAGTGACAAAACCCCATTGTTAATTGACACTCTTGTGTCCCCTTTTAATTTACAATATTTTTAATCGTTAATGTCTTTAGCTACGACTAGTTAAAACTAAATTTTATTTTTCTATTAATTCTCAAAACCACTCTCTTGGGAACGATCCTAACCCTTGGTTGGGTTACTATACTATTACACGATCGTAGACCCTTGCATCAGAAGTTGTGTCCTTGATTACACAAAGTATTTTTATAAGACATTCCACTTAAATAAGGATTTAGACAGAACTTTCACAAGGTTCATATGCTTATGGTTTAAGTCATATAGGGTTCCTTAAAGATGTACGCATAATTTACTTAAACACCTCAACTAGGAGTAATACCTACTGAATAAAAGGAAAACATCTTATTATCAAGAGATTGATCTGATTTGATTATAGTCTTATATGATGTGATTGTAATCCTCCTGTAATTAAGTTGATTAGGATTTCAAGACAATTATCATCTTATATGTTTGGAAGGTTATCTCTTTCTAAAACCTCGAGCTTTGAAAAGGTAAAAGTAAGTTAACGAGGAAGTCCACAAACCTGAAAATAGGCCAGGGACCCTTCACAAGACCCTAAATGATCATTTAGGGCACCACTGGCCATTTAAGGAAATTAGAGTTGGTATTTAAGGCTTCCAGGACTTAGGGTCACCTGGACGACTCCTTAAATAGCCTATATAAAAGTAATGAATTATGGAAGATGAATTTATTAATTGGTTGCACTCTTGTTATGCTTCTATTTAATGTAGAACCCGTGTAGTCAAAATTCAGTTTCCTAATGAGCCTATCTTAGAATCGAAGGGGGTAAATTCTATGCTGAAAGGTCGAATTATTTCTTATCTTAAGGGTAGAAAGACTATTTATAAGGGTTTCTTTTACCATCTAGTTAGGGTGAAGTATATGGATTCTAAAACCCCTAATCTTGTGTCGGTGCCCATTGTTAATGAGTATCCAGAAGTGTTCCTCGATGATTTACCCTGTATTCTTCTCGAAAGGGAAATAGACTTTGGTATTGTCCTTCTCCAGATACGCAACCTATTTCTATTCCTCCTTATGGAATGGCTTCGATAGAACTTAAGGAATTACAAGAGAAATTGAAGGATTTGTTGGATAAGGGTTTCATCAGACTGAGTATCTCTTCATGGGGTGCTCCAGTGTTGTTTGTTAAGAAGAAAAATGGTTCACACCGAATGTGTGTTGATTATCGACAATTGAATAAGGTGACCATTAAGAATAAGTATCCTCTTCCGAGGATAGATGATTTATTTGACCAGCTCCAAGGTGCAAGTTACTTTTTTAAGATTGACCTTAGGTCGGGTTATCACTAATTGAAGGTGAAGAATGATGGTATTTCGAAAATGACTTTTAGAACCCGATATGGTCATTATGAGTTATTTGTGATGTCATTTGGTTTGACTAATACTTCGACAACTTTTATTGATTTGATGAATAGGGTATCCAGACAATACCTTGATATGTTTGTAATTTTGTTCATTGATGAAAAATTGACTTATTTGAGAAGTGAGGATGATCACATCAATCATTTGAGGATTGTATCGCAAATTCTCTAGGACCAACCACTTTTTGCATACTTTAGCATATGTGAGTTTTGGCTAAGGTCTGTAGCTTTCTTTGGCCATATTGTTTGAAGTAAGGGCATTGAAGTAGAGCCAAAGAAGACGGTTGGGGTCAAGAGTTGACCTGGACCTCTATCACCTTCAAACATTAGAAGTTTCTTGGGATTAGCCAGATATTATAAAAGGTTTGTTGAGGGATTCTCGTCAATTCTCTTTCCTTTGACGGCTTTTACTCAAAAGAATGCCACGTTCAAATGGTTCGCATTGTGCGTAAGGAGTTTTCAACAGTTTAAAGATAGACTTACTTCAGCTACGGTATTGACTTTGCTGGAAAGAACGAATGTTTTTGTTATATACTGTGAAGCCTCGAAAATTGGGCTAGGATGTGTGCTTATGAAAAATGGGAAAGTTATTGCCTATGTTTCAAGGCAACTTAAGGTCCATGAGAAGAATTATCCGACCCACGATCTTGATTTAGCGGCGGTGGTTTTTGCCATAAATATTTGAAGGCACTATTGGTATGGTGTTCATATAGATATGTTCCCCGCCCAGAAGATCTTGCAATATGTGTTTAATCAGAAAGATTTTAATCTTCGCCAAAGAAGGTGTCTTGAGTTACTCAAAGATTGTGATTTTTTGAGTGTTCTTTATCACCCTGATAAGGCGAATGTAGTAGCGGATACTCTTAGCCAATTATCAATGGGTAGTGTTTCCGATGTAGAAGAAGATAAGAAAGAATTGGTACGAGATGTACATAGATTGTCCCGATTGGGTGTTCAGTTGATGGACTCTACCAAGGGAGGTGTTATGGTTCATAATGGTTCTGAATCATCCTTTGTGAATGATGTGAAAGCTAAGCAATGTCTTGACCTGACTTTAGTAGAATTGAAAGAGGTGGTGCTTAAGAAGTCCGTAGAGGCTTTCTCCCAGAAAGAGATGGTGTACTTAGATATAAAGGTCGTTTTTGCGTTTCGAATGTCGATCACTTGAGGGAACATATCTTCTCAAAAGCCTATAGTTCTCAGTATTCTATTCACCAGGTAGCCACCAAGATGTTCTGTGATATTTGGGAGGTCTGTTGGTGGAATGGGATGATGAATGATATTGCGGGATTTGTGGCTTAGTGTCTTAATTGACAACAAGTGAAAATTGTGTATTAGAAATAGAGAGGTCTATCACAAAACATTAGTATTCCTACTTGGAAATTGGAAGATTTGAATAAGGATTTCATAGGTTGTTTGCCTCGTACTTGGTGACAATATGATTCGATTAGCGTTATAGTAGCCTAAATGATGAAATATACCCTCTTCATTCCCATCAAAGTTTCTTATTCGGCGGAAGACTATGCTAAGTTGTATTTGTGAGAAATGGTAAGGTTGCGTGGAGTACCCTTGTCCATTATCTCTGATAGAGGTACTTAGTTTACTTCTCAGATTTGGAAATCTTTCCAAAAGGATATTTGCACTAACGTGAAGCTTGGCACGACTTTTCACCCAGAAACAACCGGGCAAGTGTAGCGAACTATCCAAACTTTGGAAGATACATTAAGAGCACATGTAGTCGATTTCAAGGGGAATTGTGATGATATCTTACCATTGATTGAGTTTGCGTATAATAATAGTTACCATTCGAGTATTGGTATGGCTCCATTTTAGGCTCTTTATAATAGGAGGTGCAGATCTTCTACAGGTTGGTTTGACATGGGTGAAGTTGCCTTAATAGGACCTGATTTAGTTTATGAGTCTATTGATAAAGTCCAACTTATTAGAGAGAGGTTGAGAACCACCCAAAGTCGACAAAAGTCCTGTGCCGATGTTAGAAGAAAAGATCTTGAGTTTGATGTTATTGATTGGGTTTACTTGAAAATCCCACCCATGAAGGTTTTAATGTGTTTCGGTAAGAAAGGGAAGCTTAGTCCTAGATATGTAGGCCCATATCAAATTTTGATACGTGTTGGTAAGGTTGCTTATGAGCTTGATTTGCCTAATGATTTGGCATCCGTTCATCCCGTACATACATAGTTCCCTTAGAAGGTTTGAGAGTTGATGAAAGTCTTTCTTATGAGGAAGTCCCGATTGAGATTCTAGATCGGGAAGTTAAGAAATTCAGAAAGAAGGAAGTTGTTTCCGTGAAAGTTTTGTGGAGGAATCATTCAGTGGAAGGTGCTACTTGGGAGGCCTAGGCAGATATGATGTCCCGATGTACTCATCTTTTTCCTTCTATTCCTACTCTGGCTTGAGGTAATGAGTTCCTCTTGGTTTGCTCTTTGTTTTTGAAGTCATGTGTGTTTTAGCTATTCCCATGATTTCCTTATGTTATGCATGTTCATGAAAACTTGTATTTTGAAAGAAAATGAGTTTACATGATTGATATTCCTCATGTTGTTGAACATTGAGTATGAGTTGCAATAGACTTCATGAGATGAGTTGTTCAACATGCTTTAGCTATGCTTTTTGAGAATGAATTGCATATAGGCTCCATGAGATTATTTTGAGCATACTTTTAGCTTGGAGATGGTAGTTCCTTCTTGAAGATGATAATTTTTTAAATTTCATGCATATTGGATTGCTAGATGTAGTTCCTACCTTTCTTATGGTGCATTGAGTATGTTTAGCTTGGAGTTGATGTTTGCTCCTCGATTTGTGCATTTAGATGAAATTGCATGCATGATAGGTTCTAGTATTGAGTCTTTACTTCCTAAAGGTGTCTAGAATTCCATTCGAAGATGAATGTTCCCAAAGGGGATATAATGTAACACCTTGGAATCTAGTAGGCTAAGCTAGGGCTAAGTGTGAAAGGCTGGGGCTAAGAAAGTGATGCTTGCGCAGCCTTCACCAAAACATGCTCACCTCCCATGACCACCATGATGCCTCATGGTGGGGACCACGGGCCGTGGTGATGGGCGTGGTGGTCTAGGCAGTAGCTAATCAAAGACTACCCAAATTTAAGTCTCTTCCACGAGTCACTGATGAGTTCACAAATTGGACTCATTTAGGGCTTTATTTTAATAAAAATTGTATCCTCGAATGCTTGTTTTTTCTCAATACCTGATTAAAATGCTTAAGTTTCAGGTATTTGAAGGTTTACTGGAAGCATGGACACTTAGGGGCAAAACAGAGCAACAAGGGATGGAAGAACAAGAAATGAAAGTCTGCAGATCGCCGAGTCCAACTTGGCGAGTCGCTGAATTGACATGCACCGCCCTTTGTTCCAATACGTGAAACCTTGAAGGAAGTGGATCAATAGGCGAGGAAAGCAGCAGTTGGTGAGTCGCCGATTATTTCAGCAAAACGATACTGTACTGCCCAATGATCCATAATATGAGGATGCTAAAGGCAAGACACTGAAGGCGATTAATTGGTTGCACTATTGTTATGATTCTATTTACTGTAGAACCCTTGTTGTCAAATTTCAGTTTCCGAATGAGCCTATATTAGAATGGAAGGGGGGAAATTCTATGGTGAAAGGTTGGTTTATTTATTATCTTATTGCTAGAAAGAGGATTTATAAGGGTTGCTTGTACCATCTAGTTACAGTGAGGTATATGGATTCTAAAACCTCTAATCTTGAGTCGGTCCCCATTGTTAATGAGTATCTAAAAGTGTTTCCAGATGATTTACCTTGTATTCCTTCCGAAAGGGAAATAAACTTCGGTATTGACCTTCTCCAGATATGCAACCTATTTCTATTCCTCTTTATAGAATGGCTCCGATGGAACTTAAGGAATTAAAGGGGCAATTGTAGGATTTGTTGGATAAGGGTTTCATCCGACCGAGTATCTCTTCATGGGGTGCTCCAGTGTTGTTTGTTAAGAATAAACATGGTTCACTCCGAATGTGTATTGAATATCGACAATTGAATAAGGTGACCATTAAGAACAATTATCCTCTTCCGAGGATAGATGATTTATTTGACCAACTCCAAGGTGCAAGTTACTTTTTTAAGATTGACCTTAGGTCGGGTTATCACCAATTGAGGATGAAGAATGATGATATTTTGAATACAACTTTTGGAACCCGGTATGGTCATTATGAGTTCTTGGGGATGTCATTTGGTTTGACTAATGCTCAGGCGGCTTTTATGTTTTTGATTATTAGGGTGTCTAGACAATACCTTGATATGTTTGTAATTGTGTTCATTGATGATAAATTGATTTATTTGAGAAGTGAGGATGATCACATAAATCATTTGAGGATTTTTTTGCAAATTCTCTACGACCAACCACTCTTTGCATACTTTAGCATGTGTGAGTTTTGGCTAAGGTCCGTAGCTTTCCTTGGCCATATTGTTTAAAGTAAGGGTATTGATGTAGACCCTAAGAAGAAGGATACGGTCAAGAGTTGGCCTGGACCTCTATCACCTTCACACATTAGAAGTTTCTTGGGATTAGCCAGATATTATAGAAGGTTCGTTGAGGGATTCTCATCAATTCTCTCTCCTTTGACATCTTTTACTCAAAAGAAGGCTAAGTTCAAATGGTCGGAATTGTGCTAAAGGAGTTTTCAACAGTTGAAAGATAGACTTACTTCAGCTACAGTTTTGACTTTCCCAAAAAGAAAGAATGTTTTGTTGTATATTGTTATGCCTCGAAAATTGGGCTAGGATGTATACTTATGAAAAACGGGAAAGTTATTAACTATGCTTTAAGGCAATTTAAGATCCATGAGAAGAATTATCCGACCCATGATCTTGAATTAGGGGCGGTGGTTTTTGCCTTAAATATTTATAGGCACTATTTGTATGGTGTTCATATAGATATGTTCACCGCCCAGAAGATCTTGCAATATGTGTTTAATCAGAAAGATTTTAATCTTCGCCAAAGAAGGTGTCTTGAGTTACTCAAAGATTGTGATTTTTTGAGTGTTCTTTATCACCCCGATAAGGCGAATGTAGTAGCGGATACTCTTAGCCAATTATCAATGGGTAGTGTTTCCGATGTAGAAGAAGATAAGAAAGAATTGGTACGAGATGTACATAGATTGTCCCGATTGGGTGTTCAGTTGATGGACTCTACCAAGGGAGGTGTTATGGTTCATAATGGTTCTGAATCATCCTTTGTGAATGATGTGAAAGCTAAGCAATGTCTTGACCTGACTTTAGTAGAATTGAAAGAGGTGGTGCTTAAGAAGTCCGTAGAGGCTTTCTCCCAGAAGGAGATGGTGTACTTAGATATAAAGGTCGTTTGTGCGTTTCGAATGTCGATCACTTGAGGGAACATATCTTCTCAGAAGCCCATAGTTCTTAGTATTCTATTCACCAGGTAGCCACCAAGATGTTCTGTGATATTTGGGAGGTCTATTGGTGGAATGGGATGATGAATGATATTGCGGGATTTGTGGCTTAGTGTCTTAATTGACAACAAGTGAAAATTGAGCATTAGAAATAGGGAGGTCTATCACAAAACATTAGTATTCCTACTTGGAAATTGGAAGATTTGAATAAGGATTTCATAGGTTGTTTGCCTCGTACTTGGTGACAATATGATTCGATTAGCGTTATAGTAGCCTAAATGATGAAATATACCCTCTTCATTCCCATCAAAGTTTCTTATTCGGCGGAAGACTATGCTAAGTTGTATTTGTGAGAAATGGTAAGGTTGCGTGGAGTACCCTTGTCCATTATCTCTGATAGAGGTACTCAGTTTACTTCTCAGTTTTGGAAATCTTTCCAAAAAGATATTTGCACTAAAGTGAAGCTTAGCTCGACTTTTCACCCAGAAACCAATGGGCAAGTGTACCGAACTATCCAAAATTTGGAAGATATGTTGGGAGCATGTGTCATCGATTTCAATGGGAATTGGGATGATCACTAACCATTGATTGAGTTTGCTTATAATAATAGTTACCATTCGAGTATTGGTATGGCTCCATGTTAGTCTCTTTATAATAGGAGGTGCAGATCTCTTACAGGTTGGTTTAACTTGGGTGAAGTTGATTTGATAGGACCCGAGTTAGTTCATATCATCAATAAGCATAGTGGTACGACATTCCTTAACCACCATCTCGGACACACCCTAAACATACTTACTCCTCCTTGCCCTAAGATTGGCAATCATAGTGGGATCATATTGAGACAATTGTGTGAACTTCAAAGCATATTCCTTCACATTCAAGTCTTGATGCAACACTTGAAAAGAAGCCCTAAACTGTGCATTAGTCACTTTCTCAGATAAAGGGTCAACAGGAACTTCATGAGCTTAAGTAGACGCTTCTTATTCTACATTCTCTCCCATATTCCTTCTAGTGTATGCTCTTCGAGTAGCCATATCATGTAGAACATATGATAAGTATTAGGAGAGAGACATTATAGAGTTAAACTCTATCGCACGACTCTAGAGTAATGAAAGAAGTGGAGTTTCCTAAACATCTTGTAGCCTCTCATTCATAAAGGTGGCACACTTCACACTCATTAACTAGACTCTACTTGACGTGGCTTATGAGACTTCCTAGGACCTTTCTTAACCTTGTGCTTTCTTACTATGTTTTTAAGGACCCAAGGTGGCCCCTAGGTGTAACATGGCATATAAGGCATCGAGAAGCCCCATATAAGCCACTTAACATTCATAAGAAATAGACAAAGAGATTTAAAAGACACCTCCAATACATAACGTTTTATAAAGCAAAGCGGAAGTCTAAACATCGTCTCAATAGACCTCTAGTACATAAGAATAAAATTGGTCCTAGCCCATACATCATGTCCAAAACTAAAAATAAGGAAAGACTGAAAACAAACAAAGGGCAGTCCTCGAAGCATGATGACTCACCAAAGCTCGAAATCTCTCAAAGCAACCTCTATCCATGAAAGTGAGAATCCTAACTATCAGACCCTACATTTGGGGAAATATAGGCAAGAGTATGCATTAGTACAAATTATGTACCAAGTATGATAGCCATGCATGAAACATTTAAATCATGCTAAAAAGGAACATTTACATAACATGCAATGATCAAACTAAAACGTGAATTTAGAAGTTAAGACACATAAGACATAAAACATGGTCAATGCAAGCAAACATCATTAAAACGATCATGAGATACTTATAAAAGTAACCTTATTCATTAATGTGGGAGATTTACCTTTAACCGACATATAAGATCATGTGAGCTATCAACACGAAATTCAGTGTCTACCCCACACCGAAAAGAGGTGTCATACTTGCCAAGGTAAGACCATGTAGTTCTACTTTACGTGGATCCACTAGCTAATGTAAATCTAAGACAATCATCCTATGGGGGAACATAGGTATGGGATAAAAATATTGCTTCTAGAAACCCTACCTCTACTAAAGAGAGAGCTCCCATCTCAATATCTTCTCGGTGCTTACTGTAAATCCCACGGAATAGTCATTTCTTATTTTGTTCTTATTATCCTTGGAAGGGCACGTCATCTTGCCAATCCAAGCTAAGTCATATGGCATCCATGGTAAGGTACAATTTAGTAAAAAATCCAAGCAAGGTTTCATTAGAATAGCTCCTTAAATTTTTGATTCCAAGTGTAGTTGAGAAAACCTTTTAACCCTAATAATCCTTTATGTGAGAACGTCTTTTCACAACACAAGAAATGAAAACATTGATACTTCACTCTCAAAGTATCTTGAAAACAGTTACATCAACTTCATGAAAACATGATTAACTTCATAAACTCTTCTTTCATGATCCAAAATCCAAATCTTATGATCATAACTTGAAAAAACATGGGAAGTGCATGGGTTCATGGCGATTATCATAAAAACATGAGATTAACTCAATTCATGCATAAAAGATCATAAATCAAACAATTAAATCAATAATTAAGAGAACCCATAACATAAAAGAAAAACCCTAAGTCAATTGGAGATTTCTAACTTTGAAAATTGGAGAAGTTGGGACCTCCATGGATGAAAGGGTTCTATGGATAAAAACCATCATACCCCAATGCCAAATGCTTAACTTCAATGGAGAATTTAGAAGACTTGACTTAAAAACCCTAGGTTGAACCCTTCTTCTTCAACTTCTATAGAGAGAAATATTTGAGTGGTCTTCTTTTGTGAATTTAGAGAGTGATTTCAATTGGGAAAATTGGGGGCTAAAACACTTATATACGGGTTTTAGTGAAGGATAAAACGACAAAGTATTATGATAAAATAATTAGGAAAAGACCCAAAAGACCCTAAAAATAGTAACTACCGACCCAAACAATGGCCCAACCGATGGTCCATCGGTCAAATTACGGACCGTCCTGTTAGGGTGTCATTTGGATCAGAATTCCTAATCTAAGGCCTTGATCGACGGACCCCTATCCACGAACTATGGTTCCAATGATGGTCCGTTGGTCCAGGTCGTGGATCTTGACTTTTGATCTTGAATTTTCTCTATGTTTGGGATTCACCTACGAACCCTATCTACGAATCGTGCATTGAACGATAGACCATCCAGGTGGACTATTGAAAAATATAGAAAACTTGACATTTTGATAAAGAACTACTGGCCAACCACGAACCCTATATGTTGTCCGTGGATCAACCTATGGGCCATAGATAACTCATGTCATTCATTGGCACCAGGTTTATTGAAAACTCAAATTTCTATCTTTTTGAAATCTGAGGTGTTACACAATTGGTGATTACCCTACCAGAGGTTAATCTTAGAAAAGTAGCTTTCCTGTTGAAGTTGGTCAAACAAATCATCTATTCTTGGAACAGGGTACTTATTCTTAATGGTAACCTTGTTCAATTTTTGGTAGTCAATACACATTCAAAGTGAACCGTCTTTCTTTCTAACAAACAAAACTAAAGCACCCCATGGAAATATACCCGATTGGATGAAACCCTAATCCAACAAATCTTTCAATTGTTCCTTAAGTTATGCCAGAGCCATTCGTTAAGTAGGAGTAGAGATAGGCTGCGTATCTGGGAGAAGGTCAATAACGACGTCTATTCCCTTTCGGGAGGAACACCACAAAGATCATCTGGAAACACTTACGGAAACTCATTAACTACAGGGACCAACTCAAGAGTAGGGGTCTCAAAATATATATCCCTCACTATTACTAGATGATACATGAAACTCTTAGAAACCATCTTTCTCTCTTTAAGACAAGAAACAAACTAACTCTTCGGCATCAAATTTTCCCCTTTCTACTCTAGAATGGGTTCATTTTGAAACTGAAACTTGACTACCCAGGTTTCTTTAATCAATATAAGCATAACATGAATGCAACCAATATATACCAATGATAACATCAAAATCTAACATATCAAGCTCTACAAGGTCAACATTAGTGTGTGCTTAAAAAAAGTGGCATTACTGTGGTTCCAAATGAAAAAAATGAGTTTGTTCCATTGAGGCCTGTGACTGGATGGAGAGTTTGTATGGATTACTGGAAGTTAAATGGGTGGACAAAAAAAGACCACTTTCCTATGTCATTCATGGACCAGATGTTGGATAGACTTGTAGGAAAGGGTTGGTTTTATTTTCTCGATGGGTATTTGGGCTACAATCAAATTTCTATAGCTCTAGAAGACCAAGAGAAGACCACCTTCACTTGACGTTATGGGAGTTTTGCTTTCAAACGGATGCCATTTGGGTTGTCCAATGCTCGAACAACTTTCCAGCGCTGTATGATGTCGATATTTTTTTATATAATGGAGGACACTATTAAAGTGTTCATGGATGATTTTTCAATTGTAGGTGACTCTTTTGATCGTTGTCTGGATCATTTGGCCGAGGTGCTTAAGAGGTGTGAAGACTGAAACTTGGTGCAGAATTGGGAGAAGTATCATTTCGTGGTTAAGGAAGGTATAGTGTAGGGTCATCGAATTTCAGAGAAAGGTATTGAGGTTGATAGAGATAAAGTTGAGGTAATAGAAAAGCTTCCGCGCCACCTGTTTTTGTAAAAGGTATTAGAAGTTTTCTTGGGAATGCTGGGTTCTATAGGAGATTCATAAAAGACGTTTCAAAAATTGCACACCCATTGTGCAAACTGCTCGAAAAGGAGTATAAGTTTGACCTTGATGAGGCTTTTCTGAGAGCATTTGGAGAGTTGAAGGAGAAGTTGGTCACTGCACCTACCATTATTTCACCTTATTGCGGACAACCGTTAGAGGTAATGTGTGATGCAAGTGGAGTGGCGCTTGGTGTGGTACTGGGACAGAGGAAAGAGAAAATGCTTCACCCTATTTACTATGCTAGCAAACTTCTAAATGTAGCCCAAAAGAATTATATTGTGACCGAATAAGAACTTTTTGCGGTGGTTTTTGCATTTGAGAAATTTTGATCCTACTTGCTTGCTACTAAGGTCATAGTGCATACTGACCTGAAAGTATATGAAAGTTCAGCCTTGTACAAAGATAAGATGAAGCGGTATCATGATCAATGAATTGAAAAGCGAGAATTTGTGGTTGGTGATCTTATTCTTCTATTCAACTCTAGGTTGCGTTTGTTTCCAGGCAAACTCAAGTCCAAATGGACTGGGCCAGTTTTTCTCACAAAAGTGCTTCCCCATAGAGCGGTTGAGCTTCAGAATAGTGAAGGAACAAGGTTCATGGTAAACAGGCAAATGATCAAGATCTATCTGGGAAATGCTGAAAGTGTGCAAGAAGTGATTGAGACCTACATTCTTGATGAAGTCTGAGTAATCAAGACACTTGCGTCGTGCAGCGATGTTAGATCAAACGTTGCTTGGGAGGCAACCGAAGATGTACAATCTAGCCAACGATAGGTTTTTGTTTTCCATTAAGTAGTTTTCTTTGTTTAATTGCGTCTCTATATCAATTTAGATAGGTGTTTTAATTTTTTTTACTGTTGGCTAGAATTAACATAGGGTTCGTGTCTAAAAAAGTGTCCAGAAGATGTAAAAAGAATAGCCTAATGGTTGCTACATGTGCAGGTACGCTATAAAAAATCTGTAGAAAATGGTCTGGTGTAGAGGTCTACGGATCCCATCAACGGTTTGTCATTCTATCCTCGGACCGTGGATGGTGCCCGATCCCAGGTAAGCTCCTAAATTTTTTCCAAGTGTATGAGTGAACTACGGTTCAAACCTACGGACCGTATAGCGACCCACAGACCGTAGACGGGGTCTCATGGGTCCAAAATCCAAAATCCGTCTGACCCGACCCGGACCCCCTTAATTAAAACTCCCTTAATTTCAAATCATTTCCACTTCCGTCCATTCACTCTCCAACCATTTCAAACACCCTCAACTCCCCTAAGTCACGCCATGTAACGCCCCGTACGAAACTAGTAAGACCTAGCTAAGGCTTGACTGAATCTATTATGTTGACCTAGAGCCTCACATGTTAGTTTATGGTTGGAAACATGTTTAAATGATGAAAAATGGCTAGTGAAGTTAGTTTGGTGACTTTAGAGGTCAAACGTTAAGAAACGACCATGACGTCCGGAAACTAGTCTTCTGTGCTAGTGTGGGTGCTAGTGTCTTGTCGTGGTGTTTGGTGTGTTGTTTGAGGTCTAAAACCCATAGGAGTGACTCTTATTCATAGATGGACATGTTTAGGGTCCAAGCAACCGGGTACGACCCCCCCAAGGACCACCCAAGGGGTCCTTGAGGAGGACCCAACCTTTGGCCAAAAGCTGTCAAAAAACAGCTTGACCTACGAAGGGCAGTGATGGGCCATCACTTGACCTACGCCCCGTAGGTAGGTCTCGTGGGTTGAGACTTAGTCTCCACACCAAGAACACCCCAATCCCCCTCTCTGAACCAAATGACAAGAGCACAACACGAGCCGTAACTCCACTTACGGTCCGTAGGTGGGTGGCCGTAGGTGCTGCCAATTTCCAGCCTTCTAGTCTTAAGTTGGTGATTAAGGATTAAGTTAGTTAATTGACAAAGGGCTTAAGGGGTTGCTTAGATAGTTGATTACTCACCTTTATAGGCTAGCAAGACCTTAAGCTAAGTCATGAATTCATTTAGAACCAAGACCCTCAAAAAAGTCCCCTAAAAAGAGTCTTTAGTTTTAAGTTAGGAGTGAGGGTCAACTTTAGATGGTCATGTCTCATAGCTCAAAACGAATTAGGTGGACCATTACCTATCCAATGAAAGGTTTATCAGTCCTCTTTCGAACGCCACCGAGTTTGCCCTATTCCGATCATGGAGTAAAAATTTTTTCCCAAAATAGTGAAGCACTGTCAGAACTACGAAGCCAAACGACGGTCCGTGACTCCACCTACGGTCCGTAGGTGGAGGGCGTAGATGCTGCCAGTTTTATGAAGTTTTTAGTTACGAAGGGGGTTAATGTTTTAATTAGTTATTCAGTAGGGGTTAAGGGAGGTCGGTTAGGTGGTTAATTAATGGACTATATAAGCTTATAGGTCCCTAAACTAATCCATTAATTCACCACATGTCAAGACCCCGAAACATAACCCAATTCTTTTCCCTCCCAAAATTCTCTCTCTCAAAACACTCTCTACTCAAGACTCCATTGAAGAACTTGGAAGGAGCTTAGCAAGGGCTTGTAGATGGGAGGTTTCACACGAAATTCATAGGGTTTAACTAAGGTATGGTTGCTCTTCACTCTTGGGATCCCTTTCCCCAAGAGGTCCTTCCAAAGATGGTTTTCAAAGTCCCCCAAATTGTAGATTTCAATCCAAATTCGTGGGTCTCTTTCTAAAGTCGATTCCATTGATCTATAATGGTTATTTATGATTATATATGAATGTTTGTGGATGAATTCATGTAACACTTATGGTTTTTGAACAATTCCCCACAAGACCCATGATTTCCCCTTCTTCCTCCAATTCTAACCCTAGTTTGTGTTAGATATTAATTGAAGGCTATGAATTGAATGTAATGTTATGTAATTCATGTTTTTATGATGATATTACCCTAAATTATGTATGATTACTATGGAATTAGGGTTAAGTCTTGAATGGGGCCTTCAAAGCTATGAGGAGATGATATCAATGTGATTCTTTATGTATTGTTGAATGTACTTGCTTAATTCGTGTATGATGAAGTTGGATGATGGTTCCCTCTTCCCCCTAACCCTAGTTGGTAATTGAGCATGTTATGATGAGATGCAATGCAAGTATGAATGTTGTGAGATGTTGGTATTATTGTTGTTATGTTGAATTGAAGGTAATTCTTGTTAACACAATATGAACATGCTCTGAGTAAAGGTGTTTTATGTGAAAGGCTTTCTCACACATGTACACACACACATGAATGAATGAAGCTATTGACTAATGTAATGAATGTGAGTCTTTTGAAAGGTTTCCTCAATTGTACTCTAAACTAGTCTATGTTATGCTTGGTATGATAATGTGAAAGGTCATTCTCACATGATGAAGGTTCTTGATGAAAGGTGAATTACTTAGATTGTAATGATGCTATACCTAATGTGTTGTTGTGGTGTTGATGACCTAGTTTCCTCATCCTTAACCCTCTACACTTGAATTAGCTATGAAGTGTGTATGTATGTTATGGTATGATTGTTATATGATTGAAAGGTAGTTCTCATGATTATAATCTAATGTAAAGTGAAAGGTTTACTCACTTGCTAAGTGTTTCTAAGGTGAAAGGATTGTTACTCACTTATGAACACATATGAGCTATTATGGTAAGATGTCTACATAAGAGTCTAGTAAAGGCTAATGTGAACTTATGTGATGACTAAAGATGATTATAAAAGGGAATTAGATGCTTAGCACCGAAAAGGCATGTAAATGATATGGGGGTCTCACGTATAGTAAGTGCGGCTCCCCACATGGGTTTCCTCACGTTTAGCAAGTCCAGATTACCCACGCTATGTGTTGTCTCTTGAGAGGGAAACCCCCACGTTTAGTAAGTTAGGGTTTCTAGAAGCAATCTCCTTGACCCTTAACTATGTGCCCACATAGGAGTCTAGCTTAGTGGATCCACCTAGATATCTATGTACGAATGGTTACACCTTAGGCAAGTGTTAACCCTCTCTTTTCGGTGTGGGAGTACAACACTGGATTCCATGTAGCTCTCATGGTCTATGTCGGTTATGGAAATATTTCCCTAATGTAAAAGTAAATGAAGGTATGAACTCTTACTAGGGCTTTCTTAAGGGTTTCTACATAGTGTAAGGGAGGGTATGGGACTTCTCTTGCACATTGCACTTGTGGGATCCTAAGGGATGGTTGTAGTAGTGTTTCTCTTATGATTATGATGATTATGACTTACGTATATTGAAGTTATGTTATGTATGATCATTATGAAGATGGTTTACCTATGATATGGACTATTTGAATTATGACTAAGATGTATGATATGAACATGTTGTATGAACTAACCCTTAATGGTGTTGTTCTATCTTATTATGATTATTATGAATAATGAATGCTTTAATTGTATTATGTTAATGATTGACTTTTCATGATATGAACTAAAGTTTGTGAATGTCACCTTTACTATGTATGTGTCCAATGGATAAGACTAATGTATGATAAGTATGAGTATGGTGATCCAAAGGTAATACTTAGTGTAGGTAGGACTATGGACCTTACCTATGCATTTCACAAGTAGAACCTAGGGTTACTTATGTTGTTATTATATTATGATGTAATGGTCTTAATGATTGAATATGCATGAGTATGATGTCTTGTAATGAGTGATATGTGCACTATGACTATGATTAGAGACTATGCATATGGTGATGTTATTATCCTTTGTGCTTTGATGAACTATATGTGAATTGCTTGTGACTTGATTCTCCAACTCTTTCAAGAAGATGTTCAAAAGTGCATAAAGCATGGTTTCAACTAAATGTCCCTTTTTATGCATGTTTTAATGGTTTTACTTGCATGGCTTCCATACTTAGTACGTGTGTTGTGCTAACCCATATTTCTTCTACATTTTTACAAAGTGTAGGGTTTGGTGATGTGATGTCTTATGCTTGGAAGTTAGGTTTCTAAGGAGCTTGGGAATGAAGACTTGGGGAGTCCTCATAGTTTCGAGGATGAACCTACCTCGTACTCTTATGTCATTATGTCTTTATGTTTTATGTCTTTAGACTTGTGTAAGGGTCGTGTCCCTAAGTTTTTATGAAAGAGTTGTTATTCTAAATGTTATAGATGATTTGAGACATAGTGTCATAGAGACTCTCTTATTTTATGAAGACTTCGATTGTAAAGAAATTTTTTAAATTTTCCGCTATTTTTATACGCTTTAATGTTCATGATATGCTAAGGGCTTGTATAAGACCTCCGAGAGGTCAAGTACACCGTGTTACGACTAGGGGGTGCTCTCGGGTCGTTACACGCCATAACTCCCCCTTAAAATCATCCCTTCCATCCCCCATCATTCCCACGATTCCTTTCCATTCCTAATACAACTCATTCCATATTCCACCAAAAGGGTCTGTTGTTGGATTAGTAACGAAAAGGTGATTCTTTGGTCTTGCAAAACTTAGTGTCGTCACGAAATCACCCCAATCCATGTTGCTTGTAAGGTAATAGACTTTCCCCTCACTTTAAATTTTGGTTCCTAGATAGAATATAGAAAGTTCAGAGTCGGGTCTTGACGTTGGGTAATTGTTAGATGAAATTGCATGATAAAATTGGAAGTTACAATACCCTTGGAACGATAGATAGTGATTGTGTTGCCTTGTTATTTGTGATTATAAGTCTACATGTCAGTTTCGACTTAGGGTTCCAAAGTTTGTCTTAAATAATTGTTAAAATGATTAATCGGAATCCTGAGAATGACAAACTTGCATGATTCAATGTTGAAATGCATGGTTAGACTAGGATATTGTTGAAAATGGTCTAAGATGTGGACTTGAAAATTGAGAATGCCTAAAACCTAGCACAGAGACCATCCACGATACCCCATCTATGGACCGTAGATTGGGTTCTTGGGTGGATGCTCTTGAAAATTTCACCAACTATGTAACCACGAATGTGGACTACGATCCGTAGATCAATCTACGAACCGTTCTGTACATCTGTGGTTTCCATCTGCGACCAATATTGATTGGTCCTCGAATCCACGGAAGGGTTCCACGGACCGTAGATTAGTCTACGGACCGTAGTGCCCTCCGTGGATGACCACTGTAGCCTCTGCCTGATATTTTCTTGGGACTTTGTTACTGTTCCTTTATAGTTCTAAAGTTTTCTTTTAGTTATTATATTTAGTTTTGGTACTAATATCGCTTCCACAGGTACGATGGCACCCAAGAAGCTAGTCACCTACTCAAAATAGGGCAAGTCAAAATCTGTTGCTCCTAGCTTCAAGTTAATCGATGAGGACACAGACACGGAAAGAGTCCAGCATACGTTCCTCCCAACACAAGGACTTCTCCCAATGCACCCCGAGCCACCAGAGGCACCCCCAAGATAGTGATTCCCGACGTACTCACTGTCTCCCAGTCTGATAAAGAGCACACACTAATCGGGTCACAAACTGGGCCTACTTTCAGTTCAGCTACTGGGTTTACGTCTGGCTCTGACTCTACCCATGCTTCAGGCTTTGAGACCAGCCATGCTTCAGGGTTTGAGTATGCCCATGCTTTGGGGTCCATAGCCAAGTCAGCCACAGGGTCCAGCCAAAATGAACAAGCGGCCTCATCTGATGAGGCCACTAGCTCAGAGTCAGTACCCATACCAAGGAATGAGAACCTTACTCTAGTGGCCGGTGAGCCAAACAAATGGTGTGTTGAGGGACAATGGCAAATCAATCGGGATGCCAAGATGATTAATGATAAAGAAAAGATGGCCTAAATTGTTATAGAAGAGCGCAGAGTCCTCACAGGGAGCTTACACAGTGTCCCGACATTTACCATCTTTTCAACCTTCATAAGTGTGACTGGATGGCTCGAGACCCAGGGACTTATAGCGAGGAGATTGTACGAGAGTTATACGCCTCCTATGCTACCACTCTCCCTGGATCGATCTCCAAGAAAGCAAAGCCCTTAGCCTAATATCCTTCGACGTCCACTATGGTCCGAGGTTGTCTGGTAGATATATCACAAGCTACCATCAACCGTTTTCTCTATGGGCTTACCACATGTCACACTTTGTCACTAAACACATCGGAGTTTGATTACAGATAGGACATCGTGCGGAGCGGTGCTTTCCAGAGGAATGCTGAGCAGCGAGAAGCTGTTATACTATGGCTGGCTAAGTACATTACTGTCGAGCATACAGAGTGGGTCGCCACACCAAAATTGGGTATCCGAAAGGCCACATTAAATTTTATGGCCAAGTTCTTCTGGTTGTTGGTGCGTAACAGGGTGTCGCCTACAAAAGCTGACAACGAACTCATTTGGGACAGAGCAGTCATGGTTGCAACAGTAGTAGCAACAGTGAAGATTGACTTTGCCCGCATGCTGTTGGCAGAGATTCACGAGAGGGCATTCAAGACCTCCACTACTTACCCCTTTCCGTGTTTGATTTCCAATTGTGCAGGGACTCTGGAGTGCCGATCTGACATTGTGATAGGTTGATCTACCCTATCAGGGCTTTGGATATAGGCCTCATCTTAGATGAGGCAAATGTGGCGGCACCTCACAGATCCTGCACACATGGTGAGGCAGGCACAAGGCGGTGACCGCATTATACTAGATCACTCTGATACTGTCCCGGTCTCCTCTTCCCAGGCTGCTAGCATGGCTCCTAGTTCATCGCAGCCCACACCACAGTTAGGAGATATTGTTGTCCCGTTGGCCATAGTACCTAAATTAGAGGCTTAGATGGCCACATTGCTGCAGCACATCTAGCCTTGGATACAAAAGTCTATAGCCGAGTCTGAGGCCAGAATGGAGCGTAGGAAAGAGGGCATGATGGACCGGAAGGTCCAATCCGTTAATAAGCGTCTTGATGCTTTTGAATTGCGAGTCCTTGAGCGACCAGCACCGGCCATAGATCTATCCTTTTTTTAGGCTGAATTAGCCAGTCTCCGGGCTGACGCTGATGCCATTCTTTCCACCCCTATAGTTGAACCTCAGGCTGCACCTACTACACTGGCTGATGATACGGTGCTGGATTCCTTATTCAGTGGGATCGCGGAGGAGGAATTTGCGCCTACACATACCAAAGGTAAGAGACATCGTTCTAGTCGCACTGAGGAGGAAAAAGCTCAAAAGAGACAGCGTAGGAAAAAGAAGGAGGCTAGGAAGGCTTCGATTTTTGATGAAGATTTGCGCCAGCGGAGGGTACGTGAGATTATTGCAGGGGAATGCAGTTCTGCCCTAGTTGTAGTGGTCCCAACTGTTGTGTTGGACGTTGTGAGCACCGCTGCTGGTGCGGTAAGAGTGATAGATAGCACTACTGAGGGTGCTATGATGGATGATGTTGGCACTACTGAGGGTGACCCAACTATTGTTCCAGCGGGCTTCGAAAAACCGGACCCACCAGCTTGTTGATGATTCACCAGGGCTATGCCCCACAGGTTTGCTTTACCTAATCCACTTTCTTTTTCTACTTTTGGATGCATTGGGGACAATCACATCTATTTTTGTTGGGGGTGGGGTAAATGGATTATGAGTAAACCAATTCATAGATCCTGTCGT
Source organism: Solanum verrucosum (assembly GCF_900185275.1). Lineage (NCBI taxonomy): Eukaryota > Viridiplantae > Streptophyta > Magnoliopsida > Solanales > Solanaceae > Solanum > Solanum verrucosum. The sequence continues at coordinate 279,364 of NW_026020213.1, forward strand.
GGGGTTTTCTTGCCTGTGTTCTTTTTCCCCAACAAACTGTTTAATTTATGTTGAATCGGCATGTGTTAGGATCATATGTGTAGAAGAATGAAATAGAAAGAAGCATGATGGCTTAAGAAAAAAAAATGATACCCGTCAGATTTTGTGATGTGTGCTAGAATTTGTAGGCTACGATTAGTTGAATGTGTTGGCTCAGTGTATGACATGATAATGAATCAAATTGATGGCATGACTTAAGTTGAAACTTGGACTGGGTAATATGATAATGAAACTATGTGCCAAGAGTGTGTGAGAGTAGTTGAGTGTTCAAACAATTTTTGTGCAAAACTAGAACTTGCCCGGTTAGTCCTGCTAAGACAATTCAATCTAGAGGTTAGGAAGTTATCATAGGCCATTGTTCTGATACGTCCGCAAATTGACTAAAAGACGGATCCAACCATATGAAACAAATGCTCCCTTTGATCCAAATACTTTGAGCCTAAAATAATACCATTTCTTTCTAAACCCCAAATTTACCTTCTTATAATCGACTATGTTGGCCCCGGTCCCTCCTTGGACATGTGCACCTTGACCCTAGGCCAAAAGCCTAAGTTGAGGGTGGATAAAGTAAAAAGTAACTTCAATCTTGGCCCTGACCCGACATCTGGTATTGTGCACCTCAACCAATGGAAAATCCATAAGTTGAGGGTGGCTATGAAAGAGGAAACCAAAAGAAAAATGGGTATGAAAAGAGTTTGATGTTGAAAAAGAGAGGAAAGGATGTGACTTGTTGAAAGATGAAAGAAAAATAAAATAAAAGTAAAAAGAGCTACAAAGTCTAAAGTCATATCTGTGGTTGAAGAAAATCAAGGGAAAGAAGGTAAAAGGTAAGATGGCAAAAATAGGGCAAAAAGAGGTAGAAAGCTTAGTGTATTGTCAACGAGGGCAGAAAGTCACTAAGAAGTACCCAAATGTACCACACCTGACCCTGAGCCAACGTTACAAGCCAATAATGTCCTATAGTGATCCTAGAGTCTAGTTTGGAGAGTCTAAGTAGTGAAAATAAGGGCAAGCCTATGGTACTGAGGACTAACTGTACTTGAAGTTATTTCTGAGTGTGAGTGTTGAATGAATCCTTGTACTAAAATTCATAAGTCATTGTGCGAAAGAAAAAGGATCTCGTTTGAAGTAAGGGCACTTAGTACATTGTCGGAGAGTTGGTACCTTAGTGATAGTGAATCAGTGTATGTTGTGTGTTGGTTGGTCAATCGTTGTCATGGCTTGATTTGCATGAATTAGCTTATCGAGTCTAAGAGAACAAATTTTGTACCCACAAAGATAGTGGGGTAGAAAGCCATGTGATTGTTTGTGTTTGAAATGTTTGCTTCTATACAAGTGTCGTTTAGAGTCTTAGTGCATTGCTTGAGGACAAACAACGAATTTAAGTTGAGGGTGTTGATATACCGTGAGTTTACGGTATTTCTAATACATTTCACTTACAAGTTGTACGTATTTAGGGCCTTTTTGGATTGGTTTTTATGTGTTTTTATCATATTTTGTAGGAAAGACGTTCAGGCGGAGAAGTAAAGGGATAGCTCAAATAACTGCAGAAAGGGCATGTACGGAGGTGATCTACGGACCATAGGTCCAGTGACGCTTCGTATGTGATGGCCGTAGATCATGAGGCAAGGCATGAAAGGTAAATCAAGGAAATCTAACAAAGTGTGGAACCACGGTGGCCATTGACGGCCCGTAGATTGAACTACGGACCGTGCTGTTGATACTGCGAGGATTCCAGTACCTGATTTTTGAAGATTCCAAGTGTGGAGCTACGGATGGGGATTGACGGACCGTAGTTCGATCCTTACTGCTAGTCCGTCGTTTGCTTCAGAGAAGCTGATTTTTGGAGGTTGAAATATTTTCTAAGTCCAGGTTGATGGAAGGGACTCACGGAGCGTAGATCCATTGACGGTCTGTCAGTCAGTCTCATGGAATGAAGACGTGTGCCTGAACACACTTTCCTTAATTTGTTTCCCTTTTAATTTAGGACTTGTTTTCTATAAATAGGGCATGTAAACCTCGTTTTTACGGGTTTGATATTATTACTTTTGTTTTACTTTGTGACTAGGGAATTCATTTTTACTAGCGGAGAAATTCCTGGTTTCTAAAGGTTAGTTTCAATGATTTGGTTTGAAATTCGAGTTGAAATTCTGGGTTTATTCTTCTCAATTACGTAAGTTCATAATTCTTTCATCTAAGACAATGAATTATGTTAATATGATTATGGGTAACTAAACTCCACAACTAGGGTTGTGGGATCCAAGAGTGATTAACAAAGTATGAATAGTAAATAAGCAATTTTTGAATAGTGTTTTGCATGCATTGATAATTCTTTCGTTCAAAAGTCTTTTTAACGAGTGCACGCATTAGAACTCGCCTTGTTGGTACTTGTCGGACAAATGAGGTAATCAACCAAAAAAGAATTATCAACATAGATTTAGTGTGATACTATCTAATAGGCCAGTGTCGATTGGTGCGAAGTAATAAATATGCCAAACATCGATTACGATGTCTAATATGAGGTTAAGGTAAGGGTTAGTAATTTATACACACGTAGCCGGACCAAGGTGCGGGGTGAAATTCTCAAGATGCCGGACCAAGGATTTAGAGATACCTAACTTATCACTTTGCATTTAATACACTAGGAAAGGACTGCTATTACTAGGATTACTGGTACACACTTGTACCCTAGTTAATTTTCTCATCTTGATAACAACAAAAATTGAATTTTGTTTACTGATTACTTACTGAATTCTTACAATTTGTTTCACAAAACCCCCTTTTTATTACTTGTTTCTGGAAGTACTTTGACTAAACGAATAAAAGTGTAAGTTAAAGTTAAGTCTAAACCAGTTTCCTCGTGGGATCAACCCCAACCTACAAGTTGGGTTCTTTACTTGATAACGATTGCTTATGCTTCTTTAGGGAGGTGTAATTTGAGCGTATCATTGGTCTTCAATAGAGTTATAGAGAGAAGATATTCTGAGAGGGAGGGGTTTTGAATTGGGAAATTTGAAGAATGAAATCTAAAATAGTATTCTAATGTTTTAATATTCTTAAAATACCTAAATAACCCTAAAATAACTGTCCAAACACTTAACTAAGCAAAGGGTGAATTTACCATTTCACCCTTCACTTGGCTGTGTCACTTGAGAGCACACAGGTGCCATCCACAAGCCCTAGACTCACGGACCGTGAGTCCATTCACAGATCATCCTGTTGGTTCGTGGTCTAGGGCTATGGCTTGGTTTGAGGCCCCTTGACCTACAGAGGCCATCCTCGGATCGTGGATGGACCTACGGGCATGAACTCCTTCAGTGGGTCACCAAACTTTGGCTAACTCTCATCAATTGGGGCAGCTTTGGGGGTTAATATTAGGGTCCTCCTCTAGGATCCCTAGGGTGGTCCATGGGGAGTCGTACCTTGACATTTAACCGCTAATCCATGACTTGGGACAACATGAAAGACCATCAAAACTCAAGACACACTCACTAGTTCGGCTCTAGTTTCACTAGTTCATTTTTTTACGGTCTTTACATTATCCCCCACTTAGGAACATTTGTCCTCAAATGACACTTTAAACACATTAAGGGGTAATGACTCAAGACTAGCAGCTCATCAAGCATGCAATATCATAATCAAATGCACACAACTAAGAGGAAATATCAACTCCACATCAATAAGCTCAAAACACCACAAGAAAGTAGGAACTACATCTACAAACTCATTATGCATCAAAACTTCACATTTCATAATTCATTGGAGGAACTTCCTTCTCCAAATAACATCATGGTCATCACACCATCATTAAACATATTATGCAATTACTCCCAAAAGCACAATTAGACATGTTCAACATTTCACCTCATGAAGCATATAGACAACTTATACTAAATGCACATCAACATGAGGAACATAAATCACATAAGTTCATTTTCTCATTTAAACAACAATTCAACTAGGACATGCATAACATAAGGAGACCATGGAAACTCAAATTCAAACATGACTCCAAAACATGAAACAATATACTAGAAACTGTAGGTCTCAATCTTGAATAAGAATAGAAATATAAAGAGATAAAGATATCAATACTCTCAACAACCTGACTATTAATCTTACCATCCCCCACTTAGGAGAAAACCCCAACTAAGGCTATCATGAAAAACAACATCGGAACCTCATCACAACAAAATGGGAACTATGACATACAAGTACCTTCATCTGGATTAGCTCCTTTATCCTTTTTATCTTGAAGCACATAAAAATGGTTTCTCTTTGGAGCATTAGGATCTGGGCCATCAAGAGAAGCGTGTTTGGCCTCTCTCCCTTTTGCCGAAAGTGTTGGGCAATCTCTCATTTTATGACCGTTCTTACCACACCCAAAGCACCCATCCGTGCCGACAAGCACTTACCCAAATATTGCTTCCCACACTTAGCACAAATAGACCTTTCAAATGAAGGATCACCTCTATTCCCTCCTTGAGGTTTAGGGTTAGACACCCTATCATTGTTGACCATAGGAGAATCTTGGTTGTAGTACCTCTTTTTGGACCTTGGTTGACTTTGTTCATCTGGTTTAGCTCGTTTTGCCTCACTATTCATCTTCCTAAGCTTTGTCTTTTTAATTTGTTGAGCGTAAATCATGAGCCTTGAGATATCGATATCATGATGGAGCATTGTCATAAGATATTCTTCTTCAACCAAACCGGACACCCCCATTACAAACTTATTCATCCTAGCCCTTGAATTTGCCACCAAGGTTGGAGCATACTTGGATAGTTGGGTGAATTTGACAGAGCACTCTTTCACACTCATACCCCGTTGACAGAGGTTCATGAATTCCACCAACTTTTGTTCCCTCAACTCTAGGCAAAAAAACCTATCAAGAAAGTTTGTCCTAAAGGATCCCCAATCCACCAGGCTCGCTCTCACGGGTCTCTCATCCTTTCATTTCTCAAACTGCACTAGAGCTACGTCTTTCAATTGGTAGGCGGCTAGTTTCGCCTTTTCTCTAGAAGATACTCTGATGGCATCCACCACTTTAAACACTTCCTCTATAAAGCCTTGTGGGTATTCATTCACTTTAGAGCCATGGAAGGTAGGGGGATTCATCCTTGTGAAATCCCTAATTCTTGTTGAGGGTCTACCTACATTGGGTTTACTTGGGGTCCAACTTCTCAGTTAGCTTGGGACGTTAAGGCTTGAGCTTGAGTGGTGACGGCTTGAGTTTGAACCATCATGAGTTGGGTTAAAGTTTTGAAGGCCACCCTTATCTGCAAATTAGACATGACCCATTCATTATTAAGATCTTGAGGGTCTTGAGGAGCTTGAGGGGGAACCTCATCATTCACATTCTCCTCTTGTGCCCTTCTTGCATTAGCCCTTCTTGTATTCATATCCGATAAACACAAAAGAAGGATTAGGAAAAGGACACTTATAGAACTACATTCTAAGACACAACTTCAAGAATTTGAAATAAGTGTATCTTTCTATCATCCTATAGCCTATCGCTCATAGATGTGTCATGACTCACATAGATGAACAAGACTCTACAAGACGTGGCTTGTGAGACATCAACCTTAAAGATCATTCCCAAAACCTTGTTCTCTGATAACATGTTTCTCACGACCTGAGAGCACCCCCTAGTCGTAACACGCCGTACTCGACCCCGAAGAGGTCTTATACAAGCATCATAGCATTGATTCATCACATAGGCAATAGAAATAGTACAAAATTAAAACTTTTTGTTCAAAAACCATACAATCTAATGACATTTATTTACAAAGTAGCGGAATACTAAAGTATCACATGGCCATCTTAGACAAACTTTAACAAGAAAGTGTCACGACCCTTTACAATCGAAGTCTTACAATAGTTTTAAAACATAAAGAACTAGAAACAATAAAAGTTTTTGTGCTCGATCTATGAGGACATATCAAGTCTTGCAGCAAAACTCTATCCAAGCACATCAATCCTAGTTAGAATCAATCACTTGCTGGAACCTACACTTGTAGTAAAAATAAGAGAAATATGGTTTAGCACACAAAAATGTACTAAGTATGATGACCATGCAAAAACATGCTTAAAAAGAGACATTTTGTTTCAAAGTCATGTTTTTATGCTATTTGGTAAAACTTCATGAACACTGAATAAAAGAGGCATACTATAAGTCACAACCAACATGCAAGTCATTTATCCACATTAGGACATAATCAACCATATAACCCTTACCTTTTCTTTAAGACTTCACCTAAAGTAACCCTCATTATATACCTTGTACAATCTATGTATACCGTCCCATACCAGCATCAACCCCAATGTACCACACTAAGGTAAAAAAAAGTGAACTTATCATTCATCCTTTCCACTTTTACACAATAAAGCATTAATGCTTATCGTGACCAATGACACTGACCTACGGTTTGAGTGTCTACGATCGTCGATAGTATAGTAACACAACCGAGGGTTGGGGACATGTCCCAAGGGAGAGGTTTTGAGAATTGATAGACAAATAAAATTACATTCTAACTAGTCATAGCTAAAGATATTAACAAACAAAAACATAGTAAATTAAAGGGGGTGACACGAAAGTGTCAAATATTAAATGGAGGTTTTTTAACAAGTGATAAAAAAGAAAAATAAACAAGAAAATCAATTATGGGAAATGTTCTTGGGATGTGACCGCAATACAAGTTGAGATAAATCGTTGGGTACATGCTTTCAATAGGAGATTTGCAAGACAATAGTGACTACGCGTAGCTTTAAATGGAAATAGGTTCCCTCTCGGGCAACTTACCCCGTTTCAAATGTGTTTCTCTCGCACACCCACTTGCTGCATGAAGACCAGCCTACGCCTTACCCCACTCACTCTCTCGAGCTGAGTGTTATGATATGGGACTAGGGCTCACCCTCTCGGACCGAACCTCATGTCGACCCACTCCTTAGGGCATCAGTCTAGTGGTTTTGGTTTCGCGACCTCCCTCTCGGGCAAGCCGAAAACACATGGGTGGCTTTGAATTTGAAACTACAAACCCTTTCGATTAAACCACAACCACTAGGTGAAATCACCATTAATATACATCTAACCTATTAGCAAGCAAGACCCAACAAGAATAGCAACCCAGATTTGCTAAATCATACCCCAAGAATGTGGTTTTTTAGTCTCACATCAAGAAATAAGAAATTATACCTAACATGATAAACAAATCAAATGGGTATCAGAAATTAAACCTTGAATTAAGCTACGAAATAAGAATAAAGAAGACCCACTTCCAACTTTGGCAAGATGAACTCCTTTTTTCAAGTCTCCACAAAACCCTCTCCAAACTTTGAGAGAAAAATATAGAAAATAATAATTTTTTCTCTAAAATGTTCTTCCCTAAGACTACAACTCTAACTAGTATTTAAAGTTTTCACGGATTGTGCTGTGGAGGATCATTCGGCGACATTAGTCGAGATCGCAGATGAACTTGGAGATCTGCCCTTTACTCAGCTCATCACCTTCAGTGTCTAGCCTTCAGTATCCTCGTATTCTATATCATTGGGCGGTACAATACTACTTCGCGAAACTAATCGGCGACTCACTGACTCTTCCATTCATCGTCTTTTGATCCACTTCCTTCGAGGCTTCGCGTACTGGAACAAAGGGCAGTGCATGTCAATCCGGTGACTCGCCAAGTAGGACTCGGTGATCCGCATACTTTCATTTCTTGTTCTTTTCATCCCTTTTTACTCTGCTTTGCGCCTAAGTGTCCATTCTTGCAGTAAAACTTCAAATACCTGAAACTTACGTATTTTAATGAGGTATTGAGATAAATCAAGCATTCAAGGACACTATTTCTATTTAAATGATGCGCTAAATAAGTCCAATTTGTGGACTCATCAAAACCCCCAACTTTAGCTTTTGGTTGTCCTCAAGCAAACTCAATTTCAGCAGCTCAAATAGGGTGCCTCAAATCGGCAACACAAGACTAAATCATTAATGCACACAACAAGGCTCAATTTACTTATTCAAGGATCACTTGTGTAATCAAAGATTAAAATTGTGACACACCTTTACCAAAGATTCTCATGCTCGCAATACTTGCTACTTCTGCATGTTCAGGCTCAACAAAGGTATTTAAATGCCCTCACATAAAGAATGATTCCATATTCACAAACAAATATGATTCAATTTAAGATCATGAATCAGATACAATGCTCACACTCAAAAAGAGGAAAAGAATGCATGTTTTCACCCATAGGTTTGCCCATCTTTTCCAATTGACTTTCGATTCAACTTACTCAAGATCAAAAATGTCTTTCTAAGGCTTGTAATGGGGCTGAGTGCAAAGGTATGGTCATTTAGGCACAATGACTTTTTCCTCATGAGTTGTGGCATTCTCAAGGTATTCCCTTCTTTTCCTTTGTCAATTCTTTTTCTAGTGCTTCTAAGTCACTCTTTTTTGTTTTATTCTTCTCCATGGATTACTTGAAACCCGATTCCCTTCGTACTTTATTCCATTTTTTTTATTTGAGTTGTAATGACGGGGTTCCATTTTTATGCAATACCATGGATTAAGGGGAACTTTTCCTGCAGTTCTTGACCTCTCCTTTTCTCTTTCACCATACCCCCAACTTAGGCTTTTGGCCTATGTTGGCTATTCGCTTAACCACAACTCAAGAGGATTTTAGGTAGTGGTTCAAGTAAGGTCTAGGGTTCATCAAGGTTCTTCAAAAGAAAGGTAGGACTCAAAGGGTGTTCAAAAGAGTTTCACATGCTCACGGGTAGGCCAAAAAAAGAGGTATATGTTAAATTGGTTCACACTCTTCTAAAGTCACCTAAAATCTTCTCAAGAGTACACCTTTCTAAATCAATCAGATGAACGGGGAATATTCTAGGTTTATTCATGCATTGTTCAATGTAAGCTAATCATACAAGTCATCGATGCTTCAGTCAAAAAAGACTAGACACGTACGCTAGTGTACAACGGTCCTCACAAGCAAATCAATTCGATAATTGGCTAATCACAATGAGAAGCAAAGAGTTCACATATTGTCTATGCAACTTCATTTGTCCTCATCGTAGTCGTACATTCATGTTTGTTCAATTGGAAGCACTATTCAAGTCATCGGTATTGATCGAAACTGAGACTCTTTTTTTTTGCAAAAGTACAGCCACTTTCAACACAAGAGGTGGTGAATTTTTTTTGGGAATGATCAAAAATATTTTCAATTAGAACAACAGGAGAGATCCACAGAACAGTAGTATTTAAAACACAAATTAAAACAAACAACCCAAATAGATACACAACAAAACATGTCTGTCAACACCAAGTGTGTGGGCCTCACCCCACCACAAATAAAAAGTGTTTGTCCTCAAATGCAAGTAATTAGTATCCAAAAGTAAATGTTACTAATTAAGAGAGAAGGGTAGAGAAAGGTCCTGTCTGTGCCATTTATGTATATGCTGGAGCATCAGTGCCAGGTGCATCTTTTTGGTTGGTGCCAGATCCAGTAGGAGTAGCCTCATACATACTAGAGGTGTTGGATCTAATAGGAGTCGGTGTAGATGTCTCAACCGGCACTAACTGAGTTGTTGACTGCACAACTATCTCTTTGAAATTTGGCAAGTCTCTAAAAATGATGTCCTCTTGGCTTTAACATACTACCGCATCGTGCACTGCTATCTTCTCCTCATCAGTCTCCATCTCCGACTCTACATGCCCTGCATCATCCCTCTGGATATCTCCCATAGTAGCTGGAGGAGTTCCAAGGATGTTAGGGGTATCCTTGTCATCTGCTCCCCGCATCAAGGCTGTGAAATCGATGGACTTTAAATAGGTGACGTCCATCTTCATCTCAGCTATTTTGGCTTTTATTGCTGAGACCTCGGCATTCTCCCCTTGTTTGTTCTCACAAGCAGTGACTAGCATTTAGATCATCAATATTGGTTCTGATGGGGGTTAGTGCGGTCAAGAAAGCACTATCAATTATCTTTGGGACTGATCTGTCTAATCTAGTTGATCTCACGTCTGCTGAATAGGCCAACAGCCCCATCTTCATGATCATAGCCTGAGTAAGCCTGGCAGGCTGGGAGGAAAACGAAGAACCTAATACTTGTAAGGAAGAGGAAGGAGCAGATGTACATGAGGGCTCAGAGGTTGACGCGTGGGGAGGTGCTCCCGCTGGTAGTGATTCAATGTTGACCTCTAGTGAAGTGTCAGCTGGAGCGGCTCTCCTCCTGTTAGCCCTCTCTGATGTGAATTCGGCCTCTATACGTCGAATGTCGGTGGAGGAAGAAGGGGTGACCTCAATATCACTAGCAGGATCCCAGGGTACTCTGACACGTCGGCATAACTCAGTGATAAGAACTGGGAATGGCAATGATGTCTGCTTCTGTTTGGCCCTCACAGTCATCTCTTGTGAAATTAGCAATCCCAGGTCGATTCGCCTCTTAGACATGATATAGCCAAGGCAATCCGCCTTTTGATGACGCAAAATGGATTCGTTCTGGGATGGCATAATAGTACTGCTAATGAAGCAGAACCAATACCGGGAGGCGATGTTCATATCTCTCTTCTCAATGGGGGCTCCCGCGTCCATCCACTGCGGGCTGGTGTCAGAGATCATCGGAGCTAAGCATCCCTTCAACTCATCGAGAGATGTAGCAATACGCAAACCCTGGTAGGGAAGTACCGAGTGAAGCGATTGTCCCAATACAACATTTATATGTTCACTGTGACACTCTACTTCATTTCCTCTCACCATGACTGACTTCACTGGTCGAAAATCACTAACCTTTTTCCTAATTTTTCGTCACTAATTCCCCGTAGGCTAGGTAGAATCCGCGAACCCAGGAAGGTATGTAAGTTTCTCGTGGCCTCGTGAACTGCTCAAACTCATGATACCTAAGCGTATCAAGTACCTCAGCATGCTAACCTTCCAAGGCTTCCACAAATAGCAATTTTTCTTCGAGAATGGTGCATAAGATATCTTCTTTCAATTTGTTCAGTAATTTTGGTGAAGCTGGAACTCTGGGAGGTGTAGGAGCCACTGGAGATGGTATTTGGGTTGGCACTGGTTCAGTATTACGCAAAGTGGCAGCTGAGGGGGTGCTGGTGGCTGTGGACTGAGACCTGGCACAGAGCACTCTCTTTTGGTCAATCAGAGGCAGGTCAGCCTCTGAGTGAACAAAATCTGGATTAATAATCAATCTTTTCTTTGCTACATGCTTTTTCCTTTTTCCTTTATGTCCCGGTGAGATATCTTGCTTCACTTTCTGTGAAGGGCGTGATCCTCCTTCAATTATCGTAATGCCCTTTGTTGTTTTCTGAGGGGGTTTGTTTAGGTTGGTGCATACCATTCCTTCAAAAGATCCAGAAGACACTCGAATGTAGGCACACAAAAGTTATTGTTGACAAGCTTGTTGATTAGATCAGCGAGTTGTAGAATATCTTTGGTGAACCAAAATGAGCTCGCCGAAGGAATTGGCTTAACAATAAGGAGAAATGGGCAATAGGTAGGATCAGTTGGTGAATCGCTGACTACTTTAGGCGAGCAGGATGTGTCTGCCTAAAGTTACAGTTAAATAGGGTTCTATGGATGCAGATAAAGGGCGATTTTAAAAATTTTGGTGAGTGGCGGAGTGTTGTCGGCACCCTTAGACTTCTCGCCGAACGTTACAGACATGAACATCAATCAAGGCGCCAAATCATCGGTGGGGTGGGAACATTAGCCAAACCGCCGAGTCGTTCAGCGAGCTCGACTTGGCTCGCCAATTATCCCAACGTGCCTATTTTCAACTCGACTTCTCGAATTTCAATCTTGCAATCCCTTCAGATCAAATCAAAGCATGCACATATGAAATTAACTTAAGACCCGCACTACCCATTACCTCGGGGTACTAAGACTTTTCCTGGATTCTACAAATTATGCCTCTTTATGAAATCCCCTCTTAAGAGTGGTGGTACCCATTCTTTCATCGAGCGATTTTATTAATTTAGCTCACATATGGGCTACTTAGATGTCTCTCATTCGCCCTAACAATTAATATGCAACAACCATATCACGATAAATAAATTCAAAGTGCAAACACTAAAGCATTCAACAATTTAAGCATTTAAGGCAAAGGTTACGCATTGAAATCAGCATCATATCACCCTATTTCTATTAGAGAGGCCCAACACACGTCATCCTGATACTATTAATGCAAGATGAGAGTAAATTTTTCAAAATTAAAATCAGGGTTTTTAGAGACTAACCTTTTATCCCAATCAAATAGGTTTTTGTAATGCTAGGTAGCAAAGAGATCCTAGTTTCGAGTACCAATCTACAACTATAATACTAATTACAAGCAATAATCTATAAAATGCTACTATTGTACGAACTTGTGAAGCATCAAAGCGAGGGAAAATGAATAGTTTTAAAAATTTTCCAATCTTTGGCCATATATTAACAATCCAGTTCCTAGCCTTTCGGCAACGTTAGCCATGTCGCTGAACGCATTGGCGATGCGCCGAACGGTTACTTTCATCGCCAAGGTTTATAGGACATCCCTTATTTTGGGGTCCCATCGGCGGATTAAGTTGGAATCGTGGATAGATTCGGCGACTCGCCCACTGGGTCATTTGCTCGCCATCTAGTACTACTCATCACCTCTCACATTTTACCCTACAGAATCAGCACACCATTATTTCGAACAAAATAATAACAGTAAAACCATGGGTTACTTCCCAAGAAGCACCTTATTTTACGTCATGGCACGACATAAGTTCGGTCTCACTCTCCATTATTTGAGTTAGCGCTAGTGTCACTAGGTGACCCCAATATGTCATTTGGGTGGAGATGAGGTACTGCAAAACTAAGGAATGAGTTGATCAACTAGATTGATCTAGAGTGAGATCCAATCATTTGATTCAACACTTCAACATTCTCAATCATTTCCTCCAGCACTCAATCCTGATCAGTGACCTTTTGAAGAATGAATTGAAGTGTGTCCTCGACACAAATTTCTCTCTCATATCTGGACTTCCTCCGGTCTTGAAGGGGTATATACCTCTCCTTGTTGTTGCATTAGAATTCCACCTCTGAGAGTTTGGTTGCCAGTTCGTTTAGCTGAGATGCCAGAGCGGTCACTGTGAGGTCCTTTTGGACTCCTTCGCTCAATTCCACCAACGTGCCACTACTCTGCTCAGCCCTGTTCGTCTAAGTGGATAACTCAACGAAAGACAAAACTAAAAGTAAAGTTAGTGAACTACGACTCAGAAGAACAAAATTTCTACTGATATAAAAATTCTCATATAACACTACTCCCCCGCAGCGGTGCCATTTTGATGCCTATCATGACCAACGACACTGACCTACAGTATGAGTTTCTATGATCGTCGATAGTATAATAATCCAACCGAGGGTTGGGGTCGTGTCCCAAGGAAGCAGTTTTGAGAATTGATAGACAATAAAATTATATTCTAACTAGTCGTAGCTAAAGATATTATCGAACAAAAACATAGTAAATTAAGGGGGGTGACACGAAAGTGTCAAATATCAAATGGGGGTTTTGTAACAAGTGATAAAACAACAAAATAAACAAGAAAATCAAGTATAGGGAAAGGTTCTTGGGATGTGACCACAATACAAGTTGAGATAAATCGTCGGGTACATGCTTTCAATAGGAAATTTCCAAGAAAATAGTGACTAGGCTAAGCTTTAAATGGAAATAAGTTCCCTCTTGGGAAACTTATCCCATTTCAAATGCGTTCTTCTCGTACACCCATTTGCCGCTTGAAGACCAGCCTACGCATTACCCCACACACTCTCTCGAGCTGAGTGTTAGGATATGAGACTACGGCTCACCCTCTCGGGCTGAACCTCATGTTGACCCACTCCTTAGGCCATCAGTCTAGTGGTTTAAGTTTCGCGACCACCCTCTCGGGCAAGCCGAAAATACATGGGTGACTTTGTATTTGCAACTAAAAACCCTTTAGATTAAACCTCTACCACTAGGTCAAATAACCAGTAACATACATCTAACCTATCAGCAAGCAACACCCAACAAGAATATCAACTCATATTTTCTAAATCATGCCCCAAGAATGAGGGTTTTTAGCCACACATCAAGAAGTAAGAAATTATACCTAACATGATAAAGAAATCAACTTGGTATAAGAAATTAAACCTTGAATTAAGCTACGGAAGAAGAATAAAGAAGACCCACTCCCAACTTGGGAAAGATGAACTCGTTTCTTCAAGTCTCTACAAAATCCTCCCAAAACTTGAGAGAAAAATACAGTAAAATACTATAGACTAATAATATTTTTTACTATAAAATGTTCCTCCCTAAGACTACAACTCTAACTAGTATTTATAGTGTTCACAGATTGTGCTGCGGAGGATTGTTCGGCGACATTAGTCGAGATCGCTGATGAACTCAGTGATTCGCCCTTTAATCAGCTCATCGCCTTCAGTGTCTTGCCTTCTGTATCCTCGTATTCTGGATCATTGAGCAATATATTACTGCTTCACGGAACTAATCGGTCACTCGCCGACTGCTCCTTCCCTCGCCTTTTGATCCACTTCCTTCTAGGCTTCGCGTACTGGAACAAAGAGCAGTGCATGTCAATTCCGCGTCTCGCCATGTTGGACTCGACGATTCGCATAATTTTATTTCTCTTTCTTTTCAGCCCTTTTTGCTTGATTTTCCACCTAAGTGTCCATGTTTCCAGTAAAACTTCAAATACCTGAAAATTAAGCATTTTAATCAGGTGTTGATATAAAACAAGCATTCAAGGACACTATTTTTATTAAAATAAGCATATAATAAACATAAGTATCTCATGAATCACATTAAGACCAACATCTAAGACAACTCTAAGTCATACCTGTGTAATGTGAAGGTAGCATCCCATACTAATAGTCACACTAGGTACTCCTTTGAAGTAACCATAGACAAGGCACATTCGTATACAATTAACCATGACAAGGAAGTAACTCATAATACACTCCAAGTATAGTATGCATCTTTACATTTAAGCATATAAGCATTTAAGATTCAACATTCTTCATTAGCGTCATTACATTAAGAGCACCTTCACTCATTAGACATTAGATAAACATTGTCATAAATGTCATTATAAGAACCCATTCATTCATTAAAATTATAAAGGATTACACCAAGACCTCTCTCAAATGCCTACTTGTCCAATGCATAGATGACATTCCATACCACCACCTACACTAAGTAGTACAGCCTTAAGAAGCCATAGTTCATTAACATTCTTTGTGGGGGTAAGCTTTAACCGAGATAGGCCATGAAAGCGTAACATGGAATCCCGATGTCACCCTCTCCGGATAAGGGATTCCTACTTGCCTAAGGTAGGACCATTGTTTTTTAGCTTAAGTGGATCCACTAGCTAGACCTATGTGGGCATATAGTTTAAGGGATAGGGAGATTGCTACTAGATACTCTGCCTCATGATGTAATACAAAAGGCTATCCATTCATGAACATCAAGGCTTTGATGGAGTGTTCACAAGGATGGAGGTTGGTTGGCATGTATGGATGCCAAGGAGGGAGTTCCTTGGCTTGCATGGGAACATATGCACCTTGAAGGAGCTCCTTGTTGGGCAACACCATGCTTGGATGATAGCTTGGAGCGTGGGAAGCCTAACCAAGTGTGGAGGAGCAAGTGAAGAATGTGCTCCATTCGGCGAGTTGAAGGATACTTTGGCAACTCGCCAAACCCTTTGGCAAGGGTTCCACAATCGCCAACTGATCCAATGAGCTACAAGAGAAGGTTGACCATTCGGCAAGCCCAGAGAACATTATGCGCATCGTCCATTGACCCCCAGGCTGCTGAAAGTTACAGTAGCCATCGATGGAGGGGAGCAGCGCATATCGCTGACGTATCAGTGACTCGCCAAGAGGATTGGGCGAGCCCAACTTACCTTGCCCATTGGCCCATTTTGGGTCACTTTTGGGTCCATCTTTGTAATAATGCGTAAAATTATAAATACGCCTTTGGGGGTTTATTTTAGGGGTGACTGATTTTGAATTTTGTGGTTATAAACCTAAAACTCCTTTTTTGAGTGTTGAAAGATTGGTATAAGCTTTTGTTGAACATTGTTAGAAACATTGGTTGCTTATTGATAATGTGCTTGTTGAGAGTGTGGATACACTAGTAGATCCTATTGATGACCGAATTGATTCTTCTAGTAAGATTGATTTGTGTCCACCTAGTGTGGACATCGTTGCTTTGAATGTTAGCTCATTATTTTGTAATGAATGTGTTGATCAACCTGTTTGTGAGTGTAGTTCACTGGTTGAGGGTTGTTGTAATGTGATTAAGAAACCTCAATTTGGTGGTACTTATGATAATGTTGATCATTTGCATAGGAGTGACTCTTTGAGCATATCTTTTTGGAAAGATTCGACTGCTTGCTTTGGTAATGGAGATCATGTGCTTGAAAATGCTTCGAAAAATGATATATGTCCTTTTGATGGTGAACTTGCATCCTTTAATTCTCCCCTAGTGGTTGATCATTCCCTCTGTAAGTACTATATCCTATTTGAAGATGATGAAATCACTCTTAGTGATGTGCCTAGTGGTGTGAATCTTGAGAGCAATATAGTTCTTGATAGCTATACTTGTTATGGTATCCCACTATGGTGTGAAGCTTTTCCTCCAGAAGATGGATATCTCTTCTTGGAGGATGAAAGTACTCATGTGGGGAAGAAGGTGATGAGGAGGAAGGTGGTGTTTGTTGTCCCATTACTTCTTCTTCTTGGTGTGTTTCACTTCATAATGGTATGACAAATGCTTTTGAGCCTATTAGTAGTCATACACATGAAAACACAATAGAGAAAGAGGATTTTCGAGACGTCTTTCTCTTTTACTTGTTTACATATGATGATGCTCATGCTATTGAATGGAGTATGTTGTCGGAAGGAAAGAGTGCCAACATGATAAATAGTGGTGCACTTGATCCTAGTGTATGGATCACCCTTCCATTTGAGCCCGGTAGAGAGTTGACTTGTATAATGTGTGTGGAAATGCATGGTCGACATTGACGACATATGGTGGGTGACATTGTTGATTCCTTTCCCTATACCGGAAAGCTCTTCTTGAGGTTTTACCATCCGCTTGAAGGGCCTACATTGAGTGTGGGGTAAGATAGCTCCGTAGACCCCTTTTCTATTTCTTACTCTGAGCATGATCTTGTTGACTGTGCATCTTATGGGGGTAGGAGATATTGCCAAGAGAAGGTGAGGTGTGTACCTTCCTTTATTATCTCTTTGCATATGATGAAATCCCTAGTTGGATTAGAAGTGCATTGCATGAGGATCAGGGTATCATTGAGGTCTACACTGTGGACCTTCTATCATTTTGATCTCGGTGAATGCTTGAAGGTAGTTGAACTGGTTGGAGTATCATTTTGGTGGTATTACCATGTTGATGAGAAGAATAATTATTGTCCTTGTTCTTAATTTATGGGCATATTAGCCATGACAATATAGGATGTTTGGTTTTTCCTTGAGTTTGAGGCTCCTTGGTTAAATGTTTTGAGTGCTTAACTTTGTACTATCCATCATTTTGAGAGGATGAGCTCTGTGCTCATAATCTATATGGCTTTACAAGGTTTGGATTCGAGGGCTCAACTTTATCTACTTGCATCTGATGGTACTCATGGTTGTATGAGTAACATATTTCATGTTAGTAGTGGTATAAATTGGGCAAATGAGAGTCTCCTTGACTCGATGCTATGCAATCCTTTACCATTTGACACCGATGTCGTGTTGAAGTGTGTTGAGTGTGGTATTAACACCATATGTCATTTGCATGATTCTTCTGTGGTGTTATTACTTGATCCAATGTACTTGAATGAGGTTTGTTTACCAATTTGGGTGGGGAATCCTTATGTACTTGAACCTGCTCATGAATTGGGAATGATTACTCTATTGAAGTTATCTAGTGCATTCGATGGGGTCTTAATTTGGGTCAACACTCCTTGTCCCTTCGCACTTAGGAATGAGAGTGTTCATGTGCTACTTGACATAAGGGAGGCCTTGTTATTGTTTGAATGTTAGACCAATGAAGGTTTACATATGAAGTTGGTAAGTGTATTGGTTCCTACGCTTTACCCCTTTGTCTAGGTTCCTTTAGTGGTCAAGTATCTATTACTTTGATGGGTTACAAAACCTTTGTTGATATTTTTTATGCTTGGTTATATGTTAAATTTGTGCATCCTTGGCATGGTGAGGAGATTGTTATTGGTAACACTAACCCTCATGATATGATGATCTTGTCTTGTTTGCTTCTCCTATGGTTTTGCAAGGTATGGATTCGAGGACGAATCCTTTTCAAGAAGGAAAGAATGATTTAATACAGATTACCTCAAGGCTATCCATTCATGAACTTCAAGGCTTTGATAGAGTGTTCACAAGGATGGAGGCTTTTGGGCATGTATGGATGCCAAGGATGGAGTTCCATGCCGTGCATGGGAACATATGCAGCTTGAAGGAGCTCCCTATTGGGCAACACTATGCTTGGATAATATTTTGGAGCGTCGGAGGCCTAACGAAGCGAGGAGGAGCAAGTGAAGAATGTGCTCAATTCGGCGAGCTGAAGGACACTTCGGCAACTCGCCAAAGCCCTTTGGCGAGGGCTCCAGGATCGCCAACTTATCACATTAGCTGAAAGAGAAGGCTGCCCATTAAACAAGCACAGAGGACATTCAATGCATCACCCAATGACCCCAGACTACCGAAAGTAACAGTAGCCATCAAGGGAGAAGCCAAGGGAGTAGTGCACATCACTGACTGATTGGCGACTCGCCAAGAGGATTGGGCGAGCCCGACTTAGTTCACCAATTGGCCCATTTTGGGTCACTTTTGGGGCCATCTATGTAATAATGCCTAAAACTATAAATAGGCCATTAGGGGTTCATTTTAGGGAAGACTGATTTAGGGGTTCAAGCTCAACAAAAAGTATCTAAATACCCTCACATGAGGTATTTCGGGCATATCTGGAATCTCTAATGTTCAAAAGACCATGGATTCATCCATGGACTTCATGTTGTCTATATCTTTTTGTAGTTCAACAATGATAACTTTTAAACTTGTCACCTCCTCTGTGGACCCTTGGTTATTCTTACACACCCTTATTCGTACCGCTAGGGCATTAATGGTAGTGCTCAAAGGTGTTAAAGCATCAATCAAGGCAATCAGAATCATGTCTGGACCAGAGGCCTCTAGGTTCCAGCTCGACTATCAGCAGAAAGAGACAGTTGTCCCATACTGACTAGAGACGCCCGGGTGAGTGGAAGTCGGGAATCAGTAGCAACAGTGGTGGGTTTTGGAGATCATACAACAACAGAAGAACCTGGAGAATTAGCGTGACTAATAGTGGCAATGGATATACATGAAGGTCTAATGGTCGGATTAGACATATGTGTCTCTGCAAGTGATGATTTTGTGTTTACTATCTTCATCGATGCTGCCTTTTTCTTTTCTTCCTTATCCTTAAGATACTTGGCTTCGATCCACCGGATATCAGTAGAGGTTGTGGGCATCACTTCTACATCCTTCCTAACATCCCGAGGCACCTGGGCTCATTTGCACAATTTTGTGATCAAGACTGGAAATGGAAGTGAGGTTCAGTTTTATCTTGCACGCATGAGTATCTCTGAAGCAATGATTTTACCCAAGTTTATCTGAGTTTCCTCTATGACGTAACCCAGGTAGGCTTCCATGTTGTCAGGACCCAAGCCTAGGGCCTAGACGTGACATGGCGAATGAGGAACCCGAAGGAACCCCAAACAAGCCTCTCATTCATGACATCACACTTCATCGGTCGCGGAAGTACATTCAACATTAATTAACGGGAAATAGGGACTAAGGGCAAACCATTTCAAAATGACATCATAGAACAAGAGTCATGCTCATTTACAAAATACTTGTCCAACGCACACCTCTACATACATAGATAGGACGGGGCCATGACATACTACCGGCTCCCCTCATAGTCAAAATACAATTGCTAGCTAAAGTCTCAAAACATAGGAGTAGGAAACATAACATAGCCCTCGAATCATTGAGGACTCACCAACAACTCGGATAAGCACCGTACTAGCCACGTGAATGGAGAGAAGGATCAAGAGTAGCTCCGGTCCCTACATGGTGACATCATGTAGGCAAAATATGCGTTAGTACTTGGAATGTACTAAGTATGCGGGGTGCAATATAACAATAGACAAGGACACAATCGAACTACAAGAAATAGTTTCATAGGCATTATGAATAACAATATGAGGATGCATGATCAAAGTGAAGTCAAAACATGTTTAAGTAAATCTATACTAATAGTATATATCATATGTGTATGCATGATCCAACCAATCTATAACCCCAACTTAGGATGGGGGATGCCGTTCACACCTGGACACCCTGGTGGCAAGGTATAAACCCCTCACATGGTTGTTGTTGGTCACACCCCAAGCATCCTAGGTGGTGCGATATAAACCTCTCACATGGTTGATGTTGGTCACACCCCAAGCATCCTAGGTGGTGAGATATAAACCTCTCACATGGTTGATGTTGGTCACACCCGAAGCATCCTAGGTGGTGAGATATAAACCTCTCACATGGTTGTTCGGTTCTTTTCCCCCGGACCGGGCATGGTCATGCAACACTTTAAATAGGAAATTTCCATTAGGCTCTAATGCAATGTCACGTATGGAATGAACATATACACAAGCTTAGTTTGTCATCAACACATCTCTGGATTTCCATAAATCGATTTATCAATTCTCCATAGTTGGACATTTTGTCAAACACCTTGAAGGTATGTAATGGAATCAAAAAGCATGGAAAATAGGGTAGTAATTATGCAGCCAAACCAGTGAACAACCTACAACAACACCTTTTTAACACCCACAATACCACATGAATATCTCCCATCCATTCCAAATTTAGGTTCAAGTTCTAGAGTCACAACATGCTCAAAACAATCACTTTTCATGTTTAAAATTCAATGTGCAGGAAATTATTACAAAGAACAAGACTAATTTATGAATCTTAACTTAAACCATGAATTAGTGAGTAAAATAGAGTCTAGGCAATATGGGTGGAAGGACCCATGAGTTCAACACCACATACCTTGAGTTTTTATGAAGGTCTTGAGAGTGTCTTCAATGGAAGGTTGGAACTTGGAGCAAGAGTCTCTTCAATCTTGAGGAAAGGTTTTGGATTAGGGTTCTTGAGAGAACTTGAGAGAAAATGTGTCTAAGTATGGGAGAGGTGTTTTGGGAAATGTTTTAGAGATGTGAATTGAACTAATGGTATATAGGAAATAACATATGCCCTTTGGAAAAATGGTCCAACACTTAGAAAAAAAAATGAGGCGGGTGAACAGTAAAAACGCTCACTGGAAATTGCCTTTCCTGCCGGACAGATTTTACGAAAATGGGCATATCTTCTTCTTCCGAACTCCGAATGAGGTGAAACGAAGTGTGTTAGGTAGCTAACTCAAAGGGATTTCCATGGATATGTTATTGGCCACCCAATAATTTGTGTGCTAGGAGATATGACACTCCAAAGTAGACCCTCGAAAAATGCTTCACTTGGAAATTTCGGATTTTGATACGGTTGATCTAAAATTTGGGTTAGACCCATTTCCCACTCAATTTGACCCCCTAAACAACAATATGAAGTCGGATTTTCGAAAAACGAAACATATTTTTTTATATATAGCTAAACAAGTTTCCGGTAACTTCCGAAGCACATTTTTAAGAACTTTTTGGGTCATTTCATATGTCATGGTGAATGATTGACTCATTTTGGGATGACATAATTGTGCTACTGATAAAACCAAACCAGAACCTTGCGGCTATGTTTAGTTCATTCTTTTCACTCGGAAATCCTTTCGCTGCCCACTTTGGAGTTTCATCTGCAATTAATGGGGTTAACCACTCTTTCATTTCTTCCAGCTTCTTTGTTCTAATCAAATACTAGTAGTGATCCCCATTATTTGTGGGCATGCCTAAGACTGCGTTAATTTCCTCATTATCACACTTCAATCTCCTGCCTCTAACAACCACATAGCTAACTTCTCTGAAGGCTACTGGTAGTTGCATTTGCTGGGGTATTAGTGCACTATATGCACTGTAGAACTCTCTTACCCAGTTTGGAATATAAGGTCCACAAGGTTTAGTGAAGATTTGGAACTTGTGGTATCTCAGACACTCCATTATCTCTGGGTATCTATCTATAACCCTGTCTATGGACATATGCTTTTCTTCCTGAATTATCCTCAATCCCTCAGCCTTTTCTTGATTTGATTTCGATTGAGGACCTTATATGAGAGGTGCTAATACCAGTGTCAGCGCTGGAACTGGAGGTGCAGTAATTGTAGGTTAGGGAGTCCTGGCCCTGGTTCAATCATCCCTCCTCTTAACTCACTACTCAGCCCTGTCTGATAATTCAAAGGCCTTGTGTTTTCCTATCCCTTTCTCGCAGGTTTTGGAAAGTTTAACAACTTTGCTTCTGAATGTATCTGCATCCTTGCTCATTGTATTCCCTTTTATTCTATTTTTGGGTAGCTTGCGTCTTCCTACAGCTTTAGATTTAGCAATTTCTGCAAAGAATTCGGAAGAAGACAGAACAACTAGATCGAGTTATAGAGAAACATATTTTCAGCAGAATTTAGCCATTTCTGCAAAGAGTTCAAAAGAAGACAGAACAACTAGATCGAGTTATAGAGAAACATACTTCTTTGTTATGACTTATTGTATTTGAATGTTCCTTCCTTATGGTGTCTTCAAAGGAGTACTTAGTATGAGTACTAGTATGGGATTCTACTTACAGATTGCACAAGTATGACTTAGAGTTGCCTTAGGTGAAGGTCCTTATGTGATTATATGACTTGTGTAATGTTTGTCTCTTATGTGTGAGTATTGTGAAGATGGAAAGGCTGAATAGTAAGTTCACTTTTGGTGACCTTAATGTGGTACCTTGGTGTGGATAGTGGTATGGGATGCTATCCATACATTGCACAAGGTATAGCATGAGGGTACTTGAGGTGAAGGCTTAAGGTGAAGGTAAAGGTTTACATGTTGATTTTGTTCAAATGTGGAAATATGACTTGAATGTTGGTTGTGACTTATATTATGCCTCTTTTACTTATACTCAAGAAGTTTTACCAAAATGGCATAAATCATAAATTTCAAATCAAATGTCCGTTTAAAGCATATTTTTGCATGGCTATCATACTTAGTACTTAGTCGTGCTAACCCATTCTTCTTCTATGTTTTACTACAAGTGTAGGTTCCGGCATGTGAGTTTCTTACTCCTAGTTGAAGCTGGACATAGGGTTCTTCGAAGATATCTTTTGGTATGTCCTCATAGATCGAGGACAAGGTCTTTTAAAATTTCTAGTTACTTTATATTTTAACACTATTGTAAAGACTTCGATTGTAAAGGGCCTTGTCCCTACTTTGTTTCAAGTATTGTTTTGAGATGGCCATGTGAGACGTTAGACTTCTGCTTGCTTTTAAATGAATGTCTTTAGATTGTGTGGATTTTGAATAAAAAGTTTTAATTCCGTACTATTTCTATTACCCATGCGATGAATGAATGCTACGAGGCTTGTATAAGACCCATTCGTGGTCGAGTATGGTGTGCTATGACTAGGGGGTGCTCTTGGCTCTTGACAAACATGGTATCAGAGCACAAGATTTTGGAAATGGTCTTTAAGGTTTATGTCTCACAAGCTACGTTTAGTAGAATCTTCTTCATTGATTTGAGTATCAACACATCTACGAGCGAGCTGAAGACCACTTTGGCGCATCACCAAAACCCTTTGGTGAGGGTTTCAGGATCGCTTAATGGCCGAAAGAGCTACCAAGGAAAGCTGCTCATTCAGCGAGCATGGAGAGCATTTGGTGCATTGCCTAATGGACCCCAAGACCGCTAAAAGTTACAGTAGCCATCAAGGGAGGGAGCCAAGGTGAAGTGTACATCACCGATTGGTTGGTGACTCGCTAGGAGGATTGGTTGAGCCCGACTTAGCTAGCCTATTGGTCTATTTTGGGTCACTTTTAGGTCCATCTATCTAATAATGCCTAAAACTATAAATTCGCCTTTAGGGGTTCGTTTAAGAGGAGACCATTTTGAATCTTAATGAATGAATTGAACTCTTTGTGTTAGTGTTTGAAAGCTTGGTAAAGCTTTTGTGGAACTTTTTTTAGAAACAGAGTTTACTTGGGATATTGATTCCCTTGAGGTCTTCGTAAGAGTTAGGTTCTTCTTCTTGGATTAACGAAGTGAGGTCTTTGGGTTTAACATACCCATAGCTTGATCTTTGTTTCCTCTTGTTATGTTTATGTATTTATCCAGATTAGGTGCTTGTTAGGATCTAGATTGGAGGTTATTGGATTTAATACATCCTTTAGTTGCCAATTGTTTCTTATCTTGTGTCTCTTCTACTATCTTTCTTGTTTTTCATTGTTTATTGTGATTCTTCTTGTGAGAATCGTCTAATTTGGTATCAGAAGGCTTAGATTCGTTCCTACGATACTAGTTTTGAGTTGTTACAAAAACAAAAACAAAAAGTGTTCAAAACATTTTTGAAGAAATTCAGAAATGGGACTTGTTGATTTGAGTCCTCTTTGGAGTTTCCAAGGTTAGATTACCGTTCCCTATCCTATTTTGAGTCTAGGGCTGAGATTTGAAAGGATTTGGATCACTATTGAAGAAATCACCATTGTTGGTTGAAGAAGCTTGGAAGAAGACAAAGTGGGTTTGAAAATCTAGAAGTTTTAGCAAGGAATTGAGTGTTTAAAGGTATTGGGGTTTATTTCCTATATCTAAGAGAGATTGTATCTCAATTTTCGTGAAATTCCAAGCTAAAAATCTTAAGGGTTTATTTTTGGGTCTTCATAATTGTTCTTGAAGTTCGTGAGGAACATTCAAATCTTCAAGAAGGGAATATTTAAAAAGGAAGAGTTTGATCCAAAAGGGAAGAAAGAGAAAGTGTAAGGGTGTTTTATAAAAAAAGAATTTAACTAAAAGAGTAAATACAAAAGGACAAAGGCAGTGGGGGACCACAAAATTCCAAAATTCGGAGGTCTCCAAGAGAAGAAAATGGTCATTGGGCGAACCCCAACTTAGATCGCCTAGTCCACTCGATGCCACACCCTTTTGGCAGCTAGGTCGCTGAGTTGGCCCTCATTTTGGTGGTGCCACTGGAAAAATTTGGTGAGCTCAGCCTTGGTCATTGAATCCACTCATCTCGTCACTGAACTTCCACCAAGATTGTCGAGTTTCTTTGGAAGATTTTCAAGTTTGGCGAGTTAATCTTCAAGTTGGTGAGCTCAACTTCATGTTTGGCGAAGAAAACAGGTGCTTTGGCAATGGGAAACATGTTTTATGACCCTTTCATCTCAGGTTCTAATTACTATTTTCTTTTCTCTTGTCTATAGTTCGTCGTCACGAATCCTAAACTGATTTTCAACTCATAACTACTCTACTTGTTGACTATTGGTTCTTGAATTCACTTCTTGGTCAGATCTTTTCCTTTTGTGCTTTTATTCATTTTACTTCGTAGTAATTTCCTGATTCAAGTCTGTTTGTTTGCATCGAGTCGTCCATTCTTCTTGAAACAAAAATCCATTCCGACCAAGAGTAGAATTGGCTCTTTGTGATCAATCGAGTATAAGAAATATTCAACATTAGTCACGCCAATTCGAGAGGCAATCAAAGCTGAGTAAACACGAGTGATTGTGAGCTTATTTTACTAACGCTAATGTTGTTTTTTTTTGTTGAGTCTTTCTTATTGCTAGGTACCATAAAAACCGGTAGAAAAGCCTACCCACCAAAGGGAAAGGTTACCTTAGAATCTTCCATGAGGACTCCTACTGAAGACACTCGGGTGATGAGAATGTTGAATGGAAACTTGGTTGAGTTGAGAGTTCATCTATCCATGACAAATTCTAGACTGACCAATGTGGATGATGAGATTTTGGCCAAAGAGAGAGGGTTCACAATACCATCGTATGTGATAAGGGAAACTACACCTAGGAAAGCCATGATAAATCAAGAGCAAAGAGAGAATATCATCCATTGCAAGTGCCTCATCCAGAGCCAAGTATGTGTCTTGATCATTGACAGTGGAAGTTATGCCAACGTTGCTAGCACTGATGTGGTGGACTACTAGACGCTTCCTACCACTAAGGTTGCTGAGCCTTACATACTTCAATGGTTGAATGAGAGTGAGAAATTGAGGGTGCATGAACGGGTGTTGATTAAGTTCCAAAGTGGGTATTATCATGATGTTCTACTTTGTAATGTGATTCCCATGCAAGCTAGTCATGTACTACTCGGGAGGCCATGGCAACACATCCATGTGACAACCTATGATGGAAGGCACAACACCTATACCGTCATGTCGATGGGTTGTACATATGTCCTTAAGCCAATGTCACCATCCCAGGTCATAGAGATGTATCAAAAGATGGATGAGTTGAGGGATAAAAGGAACAAGAAGGAGAGACATGTGGAGGTTGAGGCCCATGAAGAAGGAGAAAAGAGGAAGTTGAAAGGAAAGGCCAAGTTGTAATTGGATAAGCATAAAGAGATAAGGGAGGATGTGGGAGTCGAAAATGCATTGATCCTTGCCTCACAAAAGGATCATGAGTTGCAAGCAAACCGATCTAACTCTTCCCCTCCCTATTATATTTCTTTCCTTTTGCAGGATCCTCGTGAAGCCCTTTCAATGGATACACTTGTGGGCTGTCCAAACACTCCTAAGGGAGTGTCACTTCGAGGTAAATAAGATCTTTCTTGCGGGTGTTAAGGTACAATAGCTAAACTTAACACTTTTACCATTGCAAATAAACAAAGTGTAAATGTTAGCTTGTCTTAGGGTGAGCCTATTGTTTCTTTACCATGTGTTGATAATGTGGATACACTAGTTGATCTTATTGATGACCGAATTGATTATTCTAGTAAGATCGATTTGTTTCCACCTAGTGTTGACACCTATGCTTTGAATGCTAGCTTATTATTTTGTAAAGATTTTGTTGATCAACCTGTTTATGAGTGTAGTTCACTGGTTGAGGGTTCTTGTATTGTGATTAAGAAACCTCAATTTGGTGGTGCTAATGATAATGTTGATCATTTGCATAGGACTGACTCTTTGAGCATATCTTTTATGGAAGATCTGAATGTTTGCTTTGCTCATAGAGATACTGTGATTGAAAATGCTTCGAAAAGTGATACGTGTCTTTTTGAGGGCGAACTTGAATATTTTAATTATTCCATAGTGGCTGATCATTCCTTCTTTTAGTACAATATCTTATTTGAAGTTGATGAAATCACTCCTAGTGATGTACCTACTGGTGTGAATCATGAGAGTAGTATAGTTCTTGATAACTATACTTGCTATAATAACCCACTATGGTGTGAAGCTTTTCCTCCCAAAGATGGAAATCTCTTCTTAGATGATGAGAGTACTCTTGTGGGGAAGGATTATGATGAAGAGGAAGGTGGTGTTTGTTTACCCATTCACATTTCTTCTTGGTGTGTCCCGATTGTCAATGGTATGACCCATGAGTTTGAATATATTAGTAGTCATATCCATGAAAACACCTTGGAGGAAGTTGAATTGCGGGACACCTTTCTCTATTACTTATTTACATATGATGATGTTCATGTTGTTGAGTGGAGTATGAAGTTTGTAAATGAGAGTGCCAATCGGGAAAAAAGAGAAGTACTTGATCCAAGTCCATGGATCTTCTTTCCATTTGACCCCGATAGTAAGTTGACTTGTGGCACTTGTGAAGTGATGATTGGTCAAGATAACAAGTGTCATTTGTTGTTTGACATAAGGGATGTCTTGTGCTTGTTTGAATGTGGACCCAATGAGGACTTACATATGAGATTGTTTAAGTGTTTTGGTTCCTTCACTCTACCCCTTTGTCAAAGTTTCTTACTTAGCCGAGTATCTATTGCTTTGATGGGATACAAACCGTTGGTTGATATTTGTGATGCTTGGTTATATGTTAAATTGGAGCATCATTGGCATGGTGGTGGAATTGTTTATGCTAACGCTAACCATCATTCCATGAGGATCTTTGTCCTATTTGCTTACCCTATGGTTTTGCAAGGTATGGATTCGAGGACGAATCCTTATCAAGAAGGAGAGAATGATGCAATCAAGATTTCCTTAAGGCTATCCATTTACGAACTTCAATGCTTTGATGGAGTGTTCACAAGGATAGAGGTTGTTAGGCATGTATGGATACCAAGGAGGGGTTTACATGCCTTTCCTGGTAACATATGTACCTTGAAGGAGCTTCCTCTTGGGCAACCCCATGCTTGGATGATAGCTTGGAAAGTGGGAGGCCGAATGATGTAAGGAGAAGCAAGTGAAGAATGTGCTCCATTCGGCGAGGTGAAGACCACTTCGGCGCATCGCCAAAGACCTTTGGCGAGGGATTCAGGATCACCTAAAGAGTTACCATGGAAAGCTGCTTATTCGGCAGGCATAGAAAGCATTTGGTGCATCGTCAAATAGATCCCAAGACCAACGAAAGTTAGAGTAGCCATCAAGAAAGGGAGCCGAGGTGAAGTTCACATTGCCGATTGGTCGACGACTCGCCAAGAGGATTGGGCCAGCCCGACTTAACTCGCCCACTGGTCCATTTCAGTTCACTTTTGGGCCCATCTATGTAATAATGCCTAAAACTATAAATAGGCCTTTAGGGGTTCATTTTAGAGGAGACTATTTTGAATATTGATGAATGATGAATTTAACTCCTTGTGTTAGTGTTTAAAAGCTTGGTAAAGTTTTTGTTGAACATCATTTAGAAAAAGAGGTTGGTTGGGATATTTATTCCCTCGAGGTCTTCGTAAGAGTTAGGTGCTTCTTGTTGGTTTAACGCAGTGAGGTCATTGGGGTTAACATACCCATAGGTTGTTCTTTGTTTCCTCTTGTTGTATCTATCTATTTATCCTAATTAGGTGCTTGTTAGGATCTAGATTTGAGGTTATTGGATTTAATACATCCTTTAGTTGCCAATTGTTTCTTATATTGTGTCTCTTCTTCTATCTTTCTTGTTTTCCGGTGTTTATTGTGATTCTTCTTGTGAGATTTCTATCAATTGGTATTAGAGAAAGGCTTAGATTCGTTCCTACTATTCTAGTCTTGGGTTGTTACGGAAATTAAAAAAGTGTTCAAAACGTTTTGAGAAAATTCAGAAATGGGTCTTGTTGATTTGAGTCTTCTTTGGAGTTTCCAAGGTTAGATTATTGTTCCCAAACCTATTTCGAGTCTAGGGCTGAGATTTGAAAGGGTTTGGATCACTATTGAAGAAATCACCATTGTTGGTTGAAAAAGCTTTGAAGAAGACAAAGTGGGTTTGAAAATCTGGAAGTTTTGGTAAGGAATTGAGTGTTAAAAAGTATTGGGGTTTGGTCCCTATATCTAAAAGAGCTTGTATCTCGAATTTAATGAAATTAGGAGCTAAAATTCTTAAGGATTTGTTTTTGGGCTTCATAGTTGTTCTTGAAGTTATTGAAGAACATTCAAATCTTCAAGAAGGGAATATTTGAAAAAGGGAGAGTTTGATCCAAAAGGGAAGAAAGAGAAAGTGTAAAGGTGTTTTACAAAAAGGTAATTTACCTAAAATGGTAAATACTAAATGACAAAGGTAGTAGGGGAGCACAAAATTCCAAAATTTGGAGGTCTCCAATAGAAGACACTGGACATATGGTGATCCCCGACTTAGCTGGCCTAGTCCACTCGGCACCTCTCCCTTTGGGCAGCTAGTTCGCCGAGTTGGCCCTTATTTTGTTGGTGTGATTGGAAAATTTGGCGAGCTCAGCCTTGGTCACCGGATACACTTGTTGCATCACCAAACTTCCACCCAGATGCTGAATTTCCTTGGAAGATTGTCAAGTTTGGAGAGTCAATCTCCAAGTTGGCGAGTTGAACTTCACGTTTGGCGAAGAAAACAATCCATTTGGCGATGGGAAACGTGTTTTATGACCCTCTCATCTCAGGTTCTAATTCCTAGTTTCTTTTCTTTTGTCTCTAGTTCATCGGCACGAATCCTAAACTTATTTTCAACTCGTAACTACTCTACTTGTTGACTCTTGGTTCTTTAATTAACTTCTTTGTTAGTGCTTTTCTTCGTGTATTTTTATTCGTTTTACTTCGTAGTAATTTCTTGATTCAAGCCCGTTTGTTTGCATCGAGTCGCCCGTTCTTCTTGAAACAAAAATCTATTCCGACCAAGACTAGGATTGACTCTTTGTGATCAACTAAGTATAAGCAATCTTCAACATTAGCCACGCTAATTCGAGAGGCAACCAAAGGTGTGTAAACACTAGTGATTGTCAGCTTATTGTACTAACGCTAATGCTGTTTGTTGTTTTTTTTGTTGAATCTTTCTTATTGCTAGGTACCTTGGAAACCGAAATGAAAACCTACCCACCAAAAGGAAAGGTTACCTTAGAATCTTCCATGAATACTCCTACTAAAGAGAGAGTCGGATGATGAGAATATTGGATGGAAGCTTGGTTGAGTTGACAAATGGTCTATCCCTAATAAATTCTAGACTGACCAACGTGGATGATGAGATTTGGGCCAAAGAGAGAGCATTCACAGTACCATCGTATGTGGAAAGGAGAACTTTACCTATGAAGGCCATGATCAATCAAGAGCTAAGAGAATATCTTCCACTCCAAGTGCTTCATCCAGAGCTAAGTATGTGTCTTGATCATTGACAGTGGAAGTTGTGCCAACCTTGCTAGCACTACTGTGGTGGACTACTTTAAGTTTCCTAGAACTAAGCTTGCTAAGCCTTACATACTTTAATGGTTGAATGAGAGTGAGGAATTGAGGGTGTATGAACATGTGTTGATTAAGTTCCAAATTGGGAAATGTCATGATGTTGTACTTTGTGATGTGATTCCCATGCAAGGTAGTCAAGTACTACTTAGGAGGCCATGGCAACACAGCCATGCGACAAACCATGAAGGAAGGCACAACACATATACCATCATGTAGATGGGTTGTAAATATGTCCTTATGCCAATGTCATTATCCCAAGTCATAGAGATGTATCGAAAGATGGATGAGTTGAGGGATAAAAGGAAGAAGAAGGAGGGACATGTGGAGGCTTAAGGCCCAAGGACAAGGAGAAAAGAGAAAGTTAAAAGGAAAGGCCAAGTTGTTATTGGCTGAACATAAAGACATAAGGGAGGATGTGGGAGTCGAAAATGCATTGATCCTTGCCTCACAAAAGGATCATGATTTGCAAACTAACCCATCTAACTCTTCCCCTTCCCATTTTGTTTCTTTCCTTTCGCAGAATCCTCGTGAAGCGCTTTCAATGGATACACTTGTGGGTTGTCCAAACATTCCTAAGGGAGTGTCACTTCGAGGTAAATAAGATCTTTATTGTGGGAGTCAAGGTACAGTAGCTAAACTTAGCACTTTTACCATTGAGAATTAACAAAGTGTAAATGTTAGCTTGTCTTTAGGTGAGCCTATTGTGTCTTGACCATGTGTTGATAATGTGCTTGTAGAGAATGTGGATACTCTAGTTGATCCTATTGATGACCTAATTGATTCTTCTAGTAAGATCGATTTGTATCCACCTAGTGTTGACACATATACTTTGAATGCTAGCTCATTATTTTGTAATGATTGTGCTGATAAACCTGTTTGTGAGTGTAGTTCACTGGTTGAGGGTTCTTGTAAGGAGATTAAGAAACATCAATTTGGTGGTACTAATGATAATGTTGATCATTTCCATAGAACTGACTCTTTGAGCATATCTTCTGTGGAAGATCTAATTGTTTGCTTTCCTCATAGACATATTGTTCTTGAAAATGCTTCAAAAATTGATATGTGTCTTTTTGAGGGTCAACTTGAATATTTTAATTCTTCCCTAGTGGTTGATCATTCCCTTTTTAAGTACAATATCTTTTTTGAAGATGATGAAATAACTCCAAGTGATGTACCTAGTGGTGTGAATCATGAGAGTAGTTTAGTTTTTGATAACTATACCTGTTATAATAACCCACTATGGTGTGAAGCTTTTCCTCCCAAAGATGGAAATCTCTTCTTGAATGATGAGAGTACTCTTGTAGGGAAGGAATGTGATGAGGAGGAAGAGAGTGTTTGTTTTCCCATTCCCTTTTCTTCATGGTGTGTCCCAATTATCAATGGTATGACCTATGAGTTTAAATCTATTAGTAGTCATACCCATGAAAACACCTTGGAGGAAGTTGAATTGCGGGACACCTTTCTCTGTTACTTGTTTACATATGATGATGTTCATGTTGTTGAGTGGAGTATGATGTTGGAAAATGTGAGTGCCAATCGGGCAAAAGGAAACATACTCGATACAAGTCCATGGATCTCATTTCCCTTTGACCCCGGTAGTAAGTTGACTTGTGGCACTTGTGAAGTGATGCTTGATTAAGATGACAAGTGTCATTTGTTGTTTGACATAAGGGAGGTCTTGTGATTGTTTGAATGTGGACCCAATGAGGACTTACATATGAGATTGTTTAAGTGTATTTGTTCCCTCACTCTACCCCTTTGTCAAAGTTTCTTACTTAGCCGAGTATCTATTGCTTTGATGGGATACAAAGCCTTGGTTGATATTTGTGATGCTTGGTTATATGTTAAATTTGTGCATCTTTGTAATTTTGGTGGAATTGTTATTCCTAACGCTAACCCTCATGCCATGTGGATCTTTGTATTGTTTGCTTCCCTTATGGTTTTTCAAGGTATGGATTCGAGGACGAATCCTTTTCAAGAAGGGGATAATGATGTAATCTAGATTGCGTCAAGGCTATTCATTCACGAACTTCAATGCTTTGATGGAGTGTTCAGAAGGATGGAGGCTATTGGGCATGTATGGATACCAAAGATGGGGTTCCATGCCTTGCATGGCAACATATGCACCATGAAGGAGCTCCCTATTGGGCAACACCATGCTTTGATGATAACTTGGAGCGTGGGAGGCCTAATGAATTGAGGAGGAACAAGTGAATAATGTGCTTCATTCAGCAAGCTGAAGACCACTTTGGCGCATCGCCAAAACCTTTTGTCGAGTATTTCAGGATGGCCTAATGGCGCAAAGAGCTACCACAGAAAGCTGCTCATTTGGTGACCATGGAGAGAATTGGGTGCATCGACCAATGGATCCTAAGACCATCAAAAGTTACAGTAGCCATCAAGGGAGGGAGCCAAGGTGAAGGGCACATTGCCGACTGGTCGGCAACTCACCAAGAGGATTGGGCGAACCCGACTTAGCTCGCCAATTGGTCTATTTCGGGTCACTTTTGGTCCATCCATGTAATAATGCCTAAAACTATAAATAGGCCTTTAGGGGTTCATTTTAGAGGAGACATGTTTGAATATTGTGGTTATAAACCTAAACTCCCTGTGTGAGTGTTTGAAAGCTTGGTATAAGCTTTTGTTGATTCTTGCTTAGAAACGTGATTGCTTGGGATATTGATTCCCTCGAGGTAGCCGTAAGAGTTAGGTGCTTCTTGTTGGATTAACGAATTGAAGTCTTTGGGTTAAATATACACTTAGGTTGATTTTTGTTTCTTCATTTTGTGTCTATCTATTAATCCTTTATTTATTGTATTTTCGATTTCCACTATTTTTATGATTCTTTATGTGAGAATCATATCAAAGGTCATGATTAGTTTTTAGGTATGTTGAAAGAGTTGATGAAATGAGGTGTTTTAGAAATATTTTGATGTGTTGAGTGAGTAGACTCCTTAAAAGAGGTTATAAGTGTAATTCACCTTGTTATGGAATAATCCTTGTGTGGTGAGTGTGAAGGTTTAGTGATGTTTTTCTCCGACCTTAGAATTAAAAGAAGTGATGTTGTAAAGAATTTGTATAGGCTTACCCCTAAGCGGGAGATAATGTGCTTAGATGGGAAGGTGGTTGAGTGTCCTTAATGTTCATAAGTTAGGATTGCTTGATTCTCACCTTATGAGGGGTAGTGAGTTGAGGAGTTTAGATCCAGTGTGGTAGACTCATATGAGACCTTGAGTGGTGTCGGTAAAGTTGTTGTGAGCAAGAGTTTCTTAATGAGGACGTTCCTAGTTTAAAAACATTGGTAAGTCATAGTTCCTTATAGTGAGAATGTTATATTGAGGTTCCTATGTAGTTTATCATGTTAGCCTTAGTTAGGTTGTCTCCTAAGTGGGGGATGGTATGTTGAATAGTAAGGTCGTTGAGAGTTTTGATACCCTTATCTCTTTCCTTCCATTCTTATTCAAGCTTGAGAGCAAGGGTTCCTTGTATATTGTTTAATGTTTTGGAGTCATGTGGGAATATGTATTTCTATGGTTTCTTTATGATATGCATGTTCTATTTGAATTCTTATTTAAATGAAAAAATTAGTTTTCATGATTTATTGTTCCTCAAGTTAATGTGCATTTCGTTTGAGTTGTCTATATTCTTCATGAGGTTAAATATTGAACATTCCTAAATGTGTTTTTATGAAGAACTTGCATAGTGTGCTTTTATGAGAAAAAATTCTTAAATGTGCTTAATGATGTTGTCATCAGCACGATGTGATTTGGAGAAGGAAGTTCCTCCAATGAAATAAAGAATGCGTAGTTTTGATGCATAATGTGTTTGTAGATGTAGTTCCTACCTTCTTGTTGTTTTTTGAGCTTATTGCTGTGGAGTTGATGTTTCCTCCTAGTTGTGTGCATTTGATTATGATGTTGCATGATGATGGGCTGCTAGTCTTGAGTTGTTGACCCCTTAATGTGTTTAAAGTGTTATTCGAGGACGAATGTTTCTAAGTGGAGGATAATGTAATGACCCGTAAAATGAATAGGTAAAACTAGAGCCTAACGTGTGTGTGTTTGAGTTTGTCATGAGGTTTGAGGGTGTTAAATGTTGTCCCGAGCCATTGTTGAGGGGTTTAGGGGTTAAACGTCAAGGTAGGACCCCCCATGGACCATCCTAGGAGTCCTTGATGAGGACCCTAAGCTTTACCCCCAACACCCAAAGGAAACATGTAAGTTGCAAAAATTATGGTGACCTACGGAAGGGGACCACGCTGCGTAGATCCATCCACGCTCTGTGGATGGCTCCGTAGGTCAGGCCCCCAAAAGATGAGTCTCTGAACTAAACCATGGAGTTCCAGTA
Organism: Solanum verrucosum; assembly: GCF_900185275.1. Taxonomy (NCBI): domain Eukaryota; kingdom Viridiplantae; phylum Streptophyta; class Magnoliopsida; order Solanales; family Solanaceae; genus Solanum; species Solanum verrucosum. The sequence continues at coordinate 314,582 of NW_026020213.1, forward strand.
CGACGCATGGTCCCACCTATTTACCGTAGGTGGGTGGTTCGTGAGTCACATCAGCAATCTGTCAAATTCTCGACCAAGCCAAGGGTGGTTTGGTAAATTCCTCCCTTGTCTAGTTAAGTGTTTGGATAGTTATCTTGGGTTTATTAACATATTTTAAGAGTATTAGAAGTGTTAAATTTTATTTTACCTCTCATTATTTCAAAACCCCAAATCAAAACTTATTCTCTCTTCCAAAAGTCTCTCTCTAGAAACCTCCACAGAACGTTAAGACTTCAAGCTCCCAAGGTCAAATTATTCAAGGTTTACAAAGGATTTTCGTGGGAATCAATAACAAGATATGGTGGTCTTGATCCTTGTCTAATTTTCCATTCAAGGAGCCAAATCCAAAGTGCTTTCAAAGTATGAAAAATCTACGGTTTTACTCAATCTCATTGGTTCTTTCATTGAACGTTTTCAAATGATTTCTAATGAAAAATTAAGATTTTATTGGTGTTTAATTGATGATTTATGTTGAAAATACTCTATGAACCCATGTATTCTTTCAATTCCTAATTTGTGCCTTATGAAGTTGGTTGATGATCATGAATGAATGTTGATGGATTATGCCAAAATTGATTTAGATTGTTGAATTGTATCATTATACATGTCTTAATTGTAGTAAATTGTTGGTGTGTTGGTGACTCTTTATCATGGCCTTGAAAGGGCAAGTTATGGTCAAATTACATATTAAAGTAGAATTGTGTTTGAGCTATTGATCCACTTGAAAGGTGGAGGTGTTTATTTACTATGTATATTGTGGTATTGAATTGATGGATATATTCCTTGTACCCTACATATGGAGGTTAATGTATAACTATGATATGAAGCATGTGTGTGATCTAAATGAATGAATGATGATCATGTTTAGAAGCTAATTATGTTAGGATTGAATGTTATCTCTCTATTAACACATGTGAATGATAATGATTATGTTAAAGACTATCCTCACATACACACACAACACTTGAATGAAGAATGAATGAAGTTCAATGATAATGTTAATGATGATGGGTTAATTAAAAGGCTATTCTCAATTTTACTCTAGTGGATGTTAATGATTTATTGTGAAAGCACTTTCTCACAATAAGGGGGTTCTTAGGTGAAATACTAATCTCATATTTGAATCTATGAGATTTCCAATGAATGAATGAATGTTGGTTTGGGATGGATGCTTATCCGGGAGTTGAGGCAGGGTATCTAGTAGCAATCCCTTATCCCATAATAATCTAATGTAATGTACTCTGTGGTGAATAATGCTCAGCACCGAGTGGATATGGCTTGAGATAGGTGCTCATTCGAGAGTTGAGGCGGGGTACCTAGTAGCAATCTCTTGAGATGGATGCTCATCTGTGAGTTGAGGCGGGGTATCTAGTAGCAATCTTCCAATCCCTTAATATATGTGCCCACATAGGTCTAACTAGTGGATCAACTTAAGCTAAACAAAGGATGGTCCTTCCTTAGGCAAGTACGAATCCTTTATCCGGTGTGGGTGACACCGTGATTCCATGTCAAGTTCACATGGTCTATGTCAGTTAAGGCTTACCCCCACAATAATGTTAATGAACTATGGCTTCTTAAGAATGCACCACTTAGTGTGGGTGGTGTAATTGTACGCCATCTACGCATTGCACAAGTAGGCTTTGAGAGGGGTCATGGCGTGTTCCATTATAATGTTAATGAAATGAATGGGCTCTTGTGATGATGTGTTAATGAACAATGTTGATCTAATGTCTAATGAATGAAGGTGCTCTTAATGTAATGAAGCTAATGAAGAATGTTGACTCTTATAGGCTTAAATGTAAATGATGCATGCTATACTTGGATTGTATTATGAGTTACCTCCTTGTTATGACTTAATGTATTTGAATGTGCCTTGATTATGGTGACTTCAAAGGAGTACTTAGTGTTAGTAACCTTGAACCTCAAATTTACCCTTGGAAGAATTTCCATCATCGGTCCTTGCCCTCTTCACTTCTCTATTCACTTTCTTGAGCTTTTGTTCCTCAATTTGTTTGGCATGAACCATAAGACGTGAAATATTCATACTTTGGATGAGCATTGCCAAACGGTATTCATTGACTACCAAGTCGGATATCCCCATAACAAATTTATTGATCTTAGCCCTTGAGTCCACCACGAAGGTTGGGACATAGTTAAACAATTGGGTGAACGTAAGGCTATATTCCTTCACACTCAGACCTCCTTGCCGAAGGTTGTGAATTATTGCATCTTTCTCTCCGTTAACTCCAGCGGGAAAAATCTATCAAAGAAGACCAACTTGAACAATCCCCAATCAACTATGCCCACTCTCATAGGTCTCTCATCCTTCCATTGCTCATACCATAGTTGAGCCACATCATTCAATTGGTAGGCGGCTAGTTCTGTCGTCTCTTGTGAAAACACACCCATAGCATAAAGCACCTTACACACTTCATCAATAAACCCTTGTGGGTCTTCATCCACTTTGGAGCAATAGACTGTAGGGGGATTCATTCTTGTGAAATCCCTAATCCTTCAAGCGGTTGCCCTTGCATTGGTGTTCACATGAGCTCTAGCTTCCCTAGTGACTTGAGTAGTTAAAGCATGAGCCAATGTTTCGAGAGCCAACCTTATTTCCACATTGGTCATAGCACCCTCATCATTAGGAGCTTGAGGAACTTGAGGTTCTTGAGGACCTTGGGGAAGAACTCCCTCATTCACAATCTTCTCTTCCATCCTTCTTGTGGCCGCCATTCTTGTCGTCATATCCTATATTTACAAGAAAAGGGTTAGGAAAAGGACTTCATATAGTTAAAATTCCAAGGCACAACTATAGAATAATCAAAGAAGTGAAAGTTCCTAAACATCTTATAGCCTCTTATTCATAAATATGGTGCACTTCACACTCATGAACAAGATTCTACTAGATGTGGTTCATGACACATCATCCTAGAATAATTCGATAACGTTGTGCTCTGATTACCAAGTTTGTCACGACCCGGGGTTACTCTCTAGGAGTAACATGGCGTACTTGACCCCGATGGGGTCTCATACAAGCCCTTAGCATAATCATAATATAAAGACATAGAATAATAGCGGAAAATTTAAAACTTTCACAATCGAAGTCAACTTCTTTTTCATAAAGGAAAATATGAATCTAGACTTGTCTCAATCACCATCTAGTACAATAGAGAGTACAAATAGGGTCAAAGCTCTTTACATCAATTAAGTCTCAAAAGTGAAAAGTACAATAAAAGCTAGAAAATGGTAAGATTTTGTCCTCGAACTTGAGGACTCACCAAGCCTAGGGATTAGTCAACCCAAGCTTCACTTGAAAGAAGTAGTACGTTTCAACGACCCAAACCTACAACACAAATAATGTACTAAGTATGGAAGCCATGCACAAAATCTTTAAAACATGCAAAATAGGGACATTTAGTTGAAATCATGCCTTTATAAAGTTTAAAAACCATAATGCACATTTATGAAGAAACATAAGTCAAACCGACATATAAGTAACCCAAAGCCATACTAGTGCAATGCAAAGGTAAGATCCCATAAACCTACCTAATGCTAAGTATAAGAAACATAAGTCAAAACAACATATAAGCAACCCAAAGCCATACTAGTGCAATGCAAAGGTAAGATCCCATAACCCTACCAAATGCTAAGTATCATATTTTGGTCACCAACAACATTCATATCTTACTTTACCTTATTCATAGCCAACATACATTGGTAATGAGTCATTCATGTTCATAACTTGTAACAAGTTCAGTCAACGTTAACATGCATACATACCTTACATACATAAGAGAACCTCACCATAACCCCTCTTAAGGTCTACTTGTGCAATGCATAAGTGAAGTACCATACCCCCACTCATACTAAGTAGTGCCTCTTCAGACGTCATAATTAAAGTCCACGTTTTTATCATAGTTCATATTCATATCATATAGGGAAAATAACATTAACCAACACAGACCATGTGAGCTACATGGAATCCGGTGTTCTACACCCACACCGAAAAGAGGTGTCCTACTTGCCTAATGTAGAACTTTCATAATAGTTATTAGGTGGATCCACTAGCTAAAGACCTATGTGGCCACAAAGTTATGGAATAGGGGGATGGCTACTAGAAACCCAAACTATTAACGTAAAAGATTTCAATCCGATGAGATAAAAGAGATTGGGAAGCCGAACTTTCTAAACGTAAAAGTTTCCATCTCATTATTCATATCCACTTGGTCCTAAGCATAATTCCTTTTAAAAGTCATATTAAGTCTTTACTTAAGTTCATATTCATGAAGGAATGAACTAGGCACTCAAACCAACATAATATCATAATAGCTCATAGATTCATAAGGTGAGCATGTCCTTTCAACCTTAGAATCCTTAACAAGTGAGGAAACCTTTCAGATCGTATTCATAGTGTGTTCATGAGAATGGCCTTTCAATCAACACAACAAGCTTATCATAAATATACACCAATAATTCATGCATAATTAAGTGAAAAGGGTATAGGAATAAGGATCTTGCATCAATACCACAATTACACAATAGTAATAGGATCATCACTATCTGTGAGTATCATGAGTTCATATACAATCTTCATCAACATATACAAACCGTAGTTATTTTCTTTAAAGGCTAGGAATCAAGCTCAACCCTAACTTGTAGAATTACAACACTAGATAGGGGAATTTCATGACTCAACAACTTAATAAATACAAACATAATCAATTGTCAAGCTTCCATGATCAATCAAGTCACAACTTAGTTCACAATTTTGGAAGAAGGGGAAATTATGGGTCCAAGGGAGATTTTCATCAAAATCGAACAATACTCCATTAATCTAACCATAAAATGTCATAATAAATTATAAGAAATCATAATTAAACAATTGAAATCATTTTGGAAGAATACCCATGACTAGATGAAAACCCTAGGTTTTTGGAAATCGTAATACATAGTTTGAATGGGTTTCTTGGGGGATAGCTACCCAATAATTAAAAGCATCCATACCTTAACTTGATTTCCACAAGAAATTATGGAAGAAAGTCTGCTTCTTCAACCCCTATCTTGACCTTGACCTTGCTCATCAATGGAGTCTTACAGGGATAATATTTTGAGAGGGAAGTTGGCTATGTTTGAGTCTTGTCAGTTATGAGGTGTTAAGTGGAGTATAATGACTTAAAAGTATTTATACAGGTCTAAAATAACTAATAATAACCGTCCCCACCCTTACTTAATTAATTTGGAATTAATGAAAATGTTTGTGTAACAACCCTCTTAGAAGGATGCTACTACTTAACAAAAAAGCTAATATAATACTTGCACATTTAAAAGGGATTAATCTAAGATATATAAATTATAATTCAAAAGAGGAATTTAGCCCAAAATAACAAGTGAAAGGTATAAAGGCTTGTCATTTAGAAATTTAGTTGATATCAAATATAAACAAGACAAGAGTCTCAATTTATGGCGGAAGAATCTTTCAAATTACTTTTAAAAATACCCTAAGAGGTTTTCATGTATTATCTATATTACTACAAGGCACGTTATAAATCATTACCAACTTTGGGGTACCAAAGCTTGATTGGTTCATGCTTCATAAAAACCTTCAAAATAAACTATAAATTTAATAGATTACAAGACTTGGGTTTACACACCCCAAAATAGTAAAACATGTAGTCATACTTATTTTGCAACCCAGGGTGACATGATCAAATTAGCATTCAAAATTTAATGTAAATGTACAACATATAGATCATGTACAAGTGCCAATATTTATGCAACTATAAATGCTTATATGCAAATGTGATCTTCCCATAAAGTTCTCAAAAACTCTGCCTCCAATGCTCAGCTTCAATTATCCCCTCGAGCGTTCCCTATGATAGAAACAACTATCGCTAAGCATAAAGCTTAGTGCTGTAAAAACTATATGCGTGGAGCCGCTAGATTCACCAAGTTACCTTTCAAAAGTCATGGACAACACAATTGAAACATAATAAAAAAATCAAGTAAACAATATGTTAACGGTATCAAGTTCTATATTTAAAGATCCAAGTGTCCAGAATACTCATAGAATCATTTCCCAAGAGATCCAATACCAAGGCTCGCCCAATATATACATCATACCATCACACCCAGCATAACCAAGTATCAAGAAGGACTGAAAACCTATATCAGGAAGGATCAAAGACCAATAATCAAGAGAATCAAGAACCATATTAAAATGGCTTCCTAGCTCATACTTAAAATGGACAACTTCCATACTTAAGACGAACAAAAAATACAAAATCAAGATGACAAATAATTTGAATCAATAGGAATGCCAATAGTGACAAAGTCACAACCATAAGAAGGACAAAGTCCCAACAAGAATGCCAAGTGATCAAGCAATCCGTACAAGTGGGCGAGTTACACAAGTGTCTTGAAAATCTCAGAGAATATCAATACAACAATGCAATGTTACAAGAAGTAACCAAGGTATTGAGATAATCCTTCAAATATGCAAGCATATAACAAGAGTACAAGTACAAATTTATATCCAAACCTCGGGTTTAGCATAGAAACCGTCCAACAAAACTTGATGAATTCAAACCGTAGCCCGACCAACGTATCAGGTATTCAAACCTCAAGTCGCAACTTAAATTTGTAAAGGAAAAATGTAAAACTGGACTTTAAACCTTCATGAAAGATGTAGGTTCATTTCGAAAGGTTGCAAAAGAACAAGAATCACCGTAAAATATATTTTATACAAAAAGATATATTCAAAATACTAACAGTTGATCATACAGGATTTCAAATTCCGAAATCTGGACAGAAATTACCCTATGTTGCGTCCCATATTCCGAATACATAACAGCTAAATTAGAGTTTTACATAAACATAAGCGTTGTAGGTATAGAAATTATCTTTCCAAATCATATTTATTCACTGTAAACGAAGTTCTAGAGAACGAGATATGCATAAATTACCAAACACTACCCAACTTAGAAATAGATTTCATCAGTTATCAAAGAGAAGGGTCTGTCTCGAATTCCAGCCAAAAGGACAAAGTTTTCCTCTTGTGATTTTTAAGAACAATCTCTTTATATATGTTTCTAAGGTTCTAAGACTTGATGAAAACGAATTTACTAAAGGAGGTGTTAAAATATATTGTCACAAAAGTGATGTTTTTCACTTATACAGTTATCCTTGAAAGGTGCTACCCAAATAGTTGTGTGCTACCCAAATTGAATACATATACACCTATATGTATATCTTTCACCTCCTTCCTAGTTATAGATAATTTCAACTAGAATGTTACGTAAATATCCCAAAACAATCCCTTAAACGACTGTCTCATTTTATGTTAAGCAAGTTTGCAAATATGACAAAATTTCAAGTTCCCAAAATGAGAATAAAATATATTGTAGTATTTAAGCAACGGTAAATCAACATGCGACTATTGGTTAGTACTTCAGGGTGTTACAGTTTGACCCTTGGCCAAATCAAAACAACTTTTTCAAAGGTGATCGACGATACCACCACCTACGGTCTGTAGGTGGTGTACTGGTAACTCCTGTTTTTTATCAGAGAAGGGGGAGAACCAGGGGAGAAATAGGGAGACTAAGTCTCGACCTACGACCCCCACCTATGGGGCGTGGGCCCACCCACGGTTTGTGGGTGCCCATTCGTAGGTCATGCTGTCTTTTGTCACCTTTTTGGGCCTTCAATTGGGTCCTCCTCGAGGAACCTTGGGAGGTCCTTGGGTCTCATGCTTTAACATTTAGGTCCTAAATTTTTAGTACAAACTTAGGGAGGACATTTTGCAACTCTAATCTTCATGTTAACCCTTTTTAGAAAATTAGACTACATGTTAGGTTCTAGCTTAGGTCATTAGATTTCTGGGGTGTTAGAGAATGTGACAGCACGTGCAAGCTGGTAGGTGAGCTGCTTGTAGAAGACTCCAAGCAGGTGTGTAAGCTACTTGTAGACATCTATCAAGCAGGTGGATAAGCTACTTGTATGCAACATCCAAGTAGGTGGATAAGCTACTTGTAGTGTAACACCCTGGAAACTAATAGGCTAAACTAGAGCTTGGCGTGAGGGTTAGAGTTTTGAATTTAACGTCCTGTACATAGAATGAAGGGTTTAGGGTTCAAACGTCAAGGTACGAATCCCCAAGGACAAACCAAGGGTCCTTTATGAGGATCCAAGAAACTATCCAAGGAACTGCCTCAAACAGTCAACTCACGAGGGTGACCGACGCCCCATGGGTGAGGGGTTGTGTGTCTGGGACCCAAAACAAGCCACTAAACCCCACTCAAGATTAACCCTCACTGACCGTGGGTGGACCTACAACCCGTTAGCGTAGTCTTGTGGGTTGAGACAGTGACATGGTTTAAGTCAACTAAGTGAGGGCTTAGTGGAACATTCCAAAATTAATTAGGGATTAAGTGGTGTCATTTTATATTAGTTTAGACCACCTATTTAAAGCTATTAATGTAATGCCCAGAAACTAGTAGACCAAACTAGAGACTTATGCTAGTGTTCTAGAGTCTGATGTTAAAGGTTAGAGTCATAGATAATACTTCCCGTACTTAGAATGAGGAGTTTAGGGGTTAAATGTCAAGAGACGTGTTATACTCTGTAGTTTAGAAGACCATTTCAAGTGTGGTTGATTGTTTCTAGGGCAAGTGCAAAGGCAAAGGGGAAAATCCTAAGGCCAAGGTTGCCCCAAGGTTTTCCCAAGCTTGGTAAACACTCCCTCAAGTCCACGACCACCACGACGGCCAGTGGTGTGGACCACAACTCGTGGTGTGGTTCGTGAGGCTAATGCAGTAGCTCCTTAAGGGCTGCCTCAAAGTGGATTACCTTCACGAGCCACTTCACCACCAGTGTTCTTGACCACGGTTCATGGGAAGGCTCGTGAAGATGCCTTAGAAAGAGGGAAGGAAAGAACCTTTAAGCCAAGTAGTGCCCCAATCTGCACGGCCATCACCAAGACCAGTGGTCTTGACCACGGTTCGTGGGAGGCCTTGTGAAGGTACCTTAGGCTTGTGGAGGCAAGTCCTTGAGGCCAAATCATTGGACCATAAACCACGAGCCACTTCACGGCTTGTGGGTAGGCTCATGGTCATGCAATGGATTTTTAGGGGTCAATCCAAGTGTCCTAGCTACTGGTCCCAAGACCACGAGCAGGAACACGGTCAGTGGTGAGGACCACGCCCCGTGGTGCCTCTCGTGAAAGCTTGGGCAGTAGGCTGCCAAGTGGGGGAGTTAATGAGAAATTCCAAACGTGGGAGTTTTTGGGTGGGGTCATTTTACATAGTCCTAAAACCCCTATATAAGATATTTTATGCTTTTAACCACCCATTTAAGTCACTTTATCACAAGACCCAAATAAAATCCCCAAATTAGTCTTCTCTCAAATATTCTCTCTCTAGAAAACCCAAGACTTGAAAAAGAAGAAGGAGGTTGAAGCATAGTTCAAGAACAAAGACTCCATTGTTGAAAGATTGACTAGGGCTTTAAGTTAAGGTATGTTAGATTATTTATCTATCGGTTCTTCCACCCATATATCCCCTAGGTTTCTCCCAATTGTGAAGTCAAAAACCCAATTCTAGCTAGGGTTCTTCTTACATTGTGCGTAATGTTTAAGTATGATTCCAATCAAGTGGGTAATACCTAATTTTGATTGATTTAGAATTTAATTGTGGTATTATGAAGAATTTATGTGATTTCAATGGTTACCCTAGTCTAATTTATGAAGTTGAATTATATGGGTTATTGCCATGGAAGGTAAAATTGAAGGTCAAGCTGATCTCCTAGAATTAATGCTTTGACTAGTAATCGTCTATGGCTAAAAACCTTTATACATGAATCGAACTAGAATAATATCAATATGATGGGTCTTGATTTGTAATTCTTGCGATTGATCATACATGGTGAATTATGACTAGAATCTCTTGATTAGGAGGAATGTAATTAGAATTGCTTAAAGATGAAGCTTATGACTTGAATATCTTGGAATCTAGATATGAATAAGGATAGAATTAAGTAAAGCTTTGAGAGTAAGACTTATAGACATGAATGTTTAATCACTAGAAGTTTGAGTGTAAAGTTAATATGATGAATAGGAGTCTAATAGGTAGAATTTTGGTGAAAGGCCTATACTCACCTAACCAACCTTATGATAGAATAACTTGAACAGAGATTGATTGTCAAGGACATCCTTCCATGAGACATGAGTGTTAAGCAAGGAATAACAAGTAAATCTTGGGGTGTATGCTTGGCTCCAAGTGGATATTGACAATGAGATGGAGTATCACACAACATAGGGTCTGAGCTCCAAGTAGAAAGGAGAACCACACCTCGTTTATGTGAGGACTATTAAAGTTAAAGGGAGAACTCTTACGTAGTAGAGTGTGGGTTTTCCCAAAGTTAGGTCTCATGAAAGCCTTCACATAGTTGAGTTAAGGTCTCTAGTAGCAATCTCCATATCCAATGAACTAAGACATGCTTTAAGAAGCATCTCATAGTGTTCAGAAGCATAAATGAACTAAGACTTACTTAATGAAGTACCTTATAGTGTTCAAGAGTATAAATGGACTTAGACATGATTAAGGTAGTGTCTCATAGGGTCCATGTTACTAGTGATCTTAGACATGCTTAAAGAAGTGTCTCATAGGGTTCAACCTAATAATGAACTATGATGTCCTTAAGGGGAGTACCTCATAGTGTTCTAAAGTTAAAGTGAGGAACTAGGTTCCAAACTCAAGAAGTATTAGTATGACAACCTAAAAATAGTACTTAGCATGAATAGTATTATGGGATGCCATTCATGCATTGCACAAGTATGAGTTAGTGTTATTCAAGAAAGAGTTCTTTTGAGTGATGTAACATTAGAAAGGATTGTTCTATAGTTTCCTTCCATGATATGATTGACTAAGGATGGTAGTTCCCTTGTCTATATGAAGTAAGCTAAATAATGAGGCCAAAGAAGGGTAGGTATGACTATGTTCACATCAACATTATACTTAGTGTGAATGGTATTATGAGATGCCTTTCATGTATTGCACAAGTGCGCTTTGAGGTTACTTAGGAGTATAGTGCCCTTATGGCTAAAAAGCCTAAGACTTGACCATACATATAGACTATGATTAAGATGACCAAAAATAGATACTTATCTTGGATGGTATTATGGGATGCTATTTATGCATTGCACAAGTATGCTTTCTAGGTTATTTGAGAATAGTTCTATTATGGTACAGGTGACTAGAGAATTGAATAAATTCTTTTATGATGCGTATGTTGGAGACTTTGCTTATTGTAACGATGTTGTCTATTATTCTTATAGTTGATGTTTCAGGAAGTGTTGGATTATGTCTTATGTTGACTAACCCTTATGATATGTGAAACGACCCCAAAAATGCCCGAAAATGTGCTTCGGAAACACCTATAATTGTAATTTCCATATAACTCAAAATCCGTTTCGTTTTTCGAAAATCCGACTTCATATTCTTGTTTAGGGGGTCAAATTGAGTGGGAAATGGGTCTAACCCAAATTTTAGAGCAACCGTATCAAAATCCGAAATTTCCAAGTGAAGCCTTTTCGAGGGTCTACTTTGGAGGGTCATATCTCCTAGCACACAAATTATTTGGTGGCCAATAATATATCCATGGAAAACCCTTTGAGTTAGCTATCTAACGCACTTCGTTTCACCTCATTCGGAGTTCGGACGAAGAAGTTATGCCCATTTTCGTAAAGTCTGTCCGGCAGGGAATGCAATTTCCAGTAGCCTTTTTTACTGTTCACCCACCCCTTTTTTTTTTTCTAAGTGTTGGACGAATTTTTCTTCCAAAGGGCATATGTTATTTCCTGTATAGCATTAGTTCAAATTTCATCTCTAAAACATTTCCAAAACACCTCTCCCATACTTAGACACATTTTCTCTCAAGTTCTCTCAAGAACCTTAATCCAAAACCTTCCTCAAGATTGAAGAGACTCTTGTCCCAAGTTGCAATCTTCCATTGAAGACACTCTCAAGACCTTCATAAGAACTCAAGGTATGTGATGTTGAACTCATGGGTCCTTCCACCCATAGTGCCTAGACTCTATTCTACTCACTAATTCATGGTTTAAGTTAAGATTCATAGATTAGTCTTGTTCTTTGTAATAATTTCCTACACATTGAATTTTCAACATGAAAAGTGATTGTTTTGAGCATGTTGTGACCCTAGAACTTGAACCTAAATTTGGAATGGATGTGGAGATTTTCATGTGGTATTGTGGGTGTTAAAAAGGTGTTGTTGTAGGTTGTTCATTGGTTTGGCTGCATAATTACTACCCTATTTCCCATGCTCTTTGATTCCATTACATGCCTTCAAGGTGTTTGACAAAATGTCCAACTATGGAGAATTGATAAATTGATGCTTTAAAGCTTGAGTTATGAGATGTATGGAACTCCAAAGATGTGTTGATGACAAACTAAGCTTGTGTATATGTTCATTCCATACGTGAGATTGCATTAGAGCCTAATGAGAATTTCCTATATAAAGTGTTGCATGACTATGCCCGGTCCGGGGGAAAAGAACCGGACAACCATGTGAGAGGTTTATATCTCACCACCTAGGATGCTTGGGGTGTGACCAACATCAACCATGTGAGAGGTTTATATCTCACCACCTAGGATGCTTGGGGTGTGACCAACATCAACCATGTGAGAGGTTTATATCTCACCACCTAGGATGCTTGGGGTGTGACCAACATCAACCATGTGAGGGGTTTATACCTTGCCACCAGGGTGTCCGGGTGTGAACGGCATCCCCCATCCTAAGTTGGGGTTATAAATTGGTTGGATCATGTATACACATATGATATCTACTATTAGTATAGAGTTACTTAAACATGTTTTGACTTCACTTTGATCATGTATCCTCATATTGTTATTCATAATGCCTATGAAACTATTTCTTGTATTTCGATTGTGTCCTTGTCTATTGTTGTGTTGCACCCCGCATACTTAGTACATTCCAAGTACTAACGCATATTTTGCCTACATGATGTCACCATGTAGGGACCGGAGTTACTCTTGATCCTTCTCTTCATTCACGTGGCTAGTACGGTGCTTATCCGAGTTGTTGGTGAGTCCTCAATGATTCGAGGGCTATGTTATGTTTTCTACTCCTATGTTTTGAGACTTTAGCTTGCAATTGTATTTTGACTATGAGGGGAGCCGGTAGAATGTCATGGCCCCGTCCTATCTATGTATGTAGAGGTGTGCGTTGGACGAGTATTTTGTAAATGAGCTTGACTCTTGTTCTATGATGTCATTTTGAAATGGTTTGCCCTTAGTCCCTATTTCCCGTTAATTAATGTTGAATGTACTTCCGCGACCGATGAAGTGTGATGACAAGTTTGAGAGACTTGTTTGGGGTTCCTTCGGGTTCCTCATTCGCCATGTCACGTCTAGGCCCTAGGCTTGGGTCGTGACAAGCTTGGTATCAGAGCACTAGGTTGATAGATCCTCGGAGTCCAACACACCGCGTTGATTAGAGTCCGATTCATGGTTGTGTTGTGCACCACAACTATGAGTAGGAGGCTATGAGACGTTTTAGGAAATGTTTCACTTCTTCATTCTCTAAGTCGTGCCATAGATCTATAAGCTCTCTCTCTTATTCCTTGTCTTATGGTGTTTAAAGTTGGACCACTTGAAGGGTTCTTGCTAGAAGGAGCGAGTGGTTGTAATGCCAATTATGGCTATGTGACTTGTGAGCTTTGATGGAATAGATTATGAAGTTGTATTTTGTGTGATTAATGCTTCATAATTGTCTTTGTGTTGGTTAGAAGAACTTGTGTAGGCTTACTCCAAAGGGGGAGATAGTGTGCCTACCTAGCAAGGTAATTGTGAGGTTATGTTTAGTTGATGGTAGAACCCGTATGGTCAAATTGTTGATTCCCAAAGGAGCCTATCCGAGAGTGGAGATGGGAAAAGAAATTATATGCCCTAGGTCGGGATTATGTTGTGTTTTGAAGTTGACTTTGAGGGTTGCATGTACCATCTAGTTAAGGTGAAGAATAAGAAGTATAAGTGTTGACCAACTTCAAAGGGTTAGTTGTTGTATTTTAAGATTGATCTTAAGTATGGTCACTTAAGTAGGGTGCTTAGACAATACCTAGGCATAGTTGGTTGGTAGACCCCACCAAAAGTGGTGATAAGGGTTGACATGGTCTAGAGTTGTCTTAATCCAACTTTAGTGAAAAAGAGAAAGGTTTCTTGGTCAAAATTCCTCTAAGTTCCTCTAAGGTTTAACCAAGAAAGGATGTCTACCCGTAAGTCTGAAAGAGTGAGTGGTAGTGGATCTTAAGGGTTCCGGTATGTGTTTTATGTTTTATTGAATTGCGGAAATTCCATGGGCCAAAGATAGAGGAAGATCCTCTAGAGTTTATAAAGGAGTTATCTAAGGTGACGAACCTTGTAAGAGTAATTTTAGTAATACTTGTCTTTCGTGACTTGATAAAGAGAATATCGCGAATTTTTTTTTTTTGTGTCGTCCTTAATATTCATGGGTTTAGTTATGGCCATATGTGAGTGATTAGTATAACTCAACTTAGTCCTTATGAGTTTTATGATGTGTTGGATTTTGACGAATAGTGATTCTTAAGTGGTACCTAGAGATGTTGAGTGATTAAGCTCCTTTAAAAGAGGGTAGGAGTGAGATCCTCATTGGTTTGAGAATCATGTTGTGTAATGAGATAGTTTAGGCTTACCCCAATGCGGGATAATATGCTTAGATGGTAAGGTTATGGAGTGTCCTTGATGTTTATGAGATAGGTTTGCTTGAATTCTCACCTTATGTGGTTTAGTGAATTGGAGCAATCTAGACCCGGATTGGTAGATTCATATGAGATCTTGAGTGATATCCTAGTGACGGCCTTAGAAAAGGATGCTACTAGGGTTGACTTGGAAGAATTTTTGGGATGAAGGTACCGGTATGTGGTAATTTCATATGAGAGTAAGTGTTATGTTGATTTCCGGTACTACCTTATCTTGTATGATGCCTTATGAGGCTATGAGGCTATGAGGCTTAGAGTTCTCCGGATGAGTTAATAGAACCTTTTTCGGATTTTACCCCGGTTAATGGTTTAAAGTTAGAAAAAAAAGGGGTTTGTGAAGAATATCTCTTACCTTGTTCCCCTAGGAATACTCTTGTTGACTTAGTGAAACTTGGCATGTTAAGCCTTGATGTGACTCTTAGTATGGATGGGTTGCATACTTGGTGTGTTTTTATTGATGATAGGGCTCGGATGGTTAGAAGAATATAGGGCCCTTGAGTGTGTACTAGTTATCACCTTGTTGAGTAGGATGACATTTGGGTACAATTTCTTCCTATTATGGATTTGGTGTTTGATTGTGTCATATAAGGGTGGTATGGCTAGATGTTGAGGACCATAGACTTTTGCAAAAATGGCAAAATGTGAGTTTGGTTATGTCTTTAGGAGTGCTTGGAAAAAGTTTTCTTGAGGGTTGTAGTGAGGGCTTCCTCCTAAGGAGGGGATGGTGTGCTTAAAAAGCATGATTTGTTGAAATCCCGACATCCTCATCTCTTTCTTCCATTCCTATTCTAGCTTGAGACCAAGAGTTCCTAGATGGGCCTATGTTATGTTTTAGAAGTCATGTGTGATTTTTATATTCTGATGATTTCCTTATGAAAGGTATGTTTTTGATAATTCATGTTTTGAGATAAAAATGAGTTTTCATGTTTCATGCCCCTCATGTTGATAGGCAATTAGAGTAAGTAACCTATGTGATTCATGAGGTGAATGGTTTAAATGTGCTTTTAAGAAGTAATTGCATAATTGGCCGAAGATCATATGATAAGCATGATTTGAGTTGGAGGAGGAAATTCCTCCAATGAAACGGAATATGTCTAAGTTGCATGCATATTGAGTTCGTAGAAGTAGTCCTATTCTCTCATGTTGTATGATGTGTGTTTTAAATGGAGAGTTTTTTCTCCTAAGTTGTGCATTGTGTGTAATATGGCATACTTGACTTGATGATGTGAATTAAATGAACATGCTTGAATGTGTTCTTATGAAATGGAATGTTAGCTCCTTATGTGGTGGAAACTTTCCTAAAGAGTAGAGGAGGTAGTTCCTCCCATGTTTATGTGAATTAATGAGGTTTGCGCATTTCCATAAAAACCTGTGTTTTTGAAGAAAGATGAGTTGTATGAGTTGTTTCCCTCATGTTGTAGTGCATTGGTTATAAGTGATCTATTGTACTTCATGAAAATAAGGTATGAGCATGTCTTAGTAAGGAGTTGAGAAGTTCCTCCTTGAAAGAGTGCTATTGAACATGGAAACTTGCATATGTGCTTAATGATGTATGGACTATGTAATGACTAGGAGAAGGTAGTTCCTCCTATGAACATGAGAAATGTTGATGTTGGTGTGTTATGACTAGGAGAAGGTAGTTTCTCCTTGAACATCACTAAACATGATAATGTCATTGCAGACATTCATGTTTAAGTTGACAATTGGTTCATTGTGGTTTTACAATTATGTTGAGGTTTTTGAAATAAGGTGTAAGTGCATTGTTGCATCCTTATGTGGGCTGAAATTGCCATGTTTGTGTGTCTCATGTATGTTTCTTTAACATTCAGGGACGAATGTTCCCAAGGGGGAGATATTGAAACGACCCCAAAAATGCCCGAAAATGTGCTTCGGAAACACCTATAATTGTAATTTCCATATATCTCAAAATCCGTTTCGTTTTTCGAAAATCCGACTTCATATTCTTGTTTAGGGGGTCAAATTGAGTGGGAAATGGGTCTAACCCAAATTTTAGAGCAACCGTATCAAAATCCGAAATTTCCAAGTGAAGCCTTTTCGAGGGTCTACTTTGGAGGGTCATATCTCCTAGCACACAAATTATTTGGTGGCCAATAATATATCCATGGAAAACCCTTTGAGTTAGCTATCTAACGCACTTCGTTTCACCTCATTCGGAGTTCGGACGAAGAAGTTATGCCCATTTTTGTAAAGTCTGTCCGGCAGGGAATGCAATTTCCAGTAGCCTTTTTTACTGTTCACCCGCCCCTTTTTTTTTTTCTAAGTGTTGGACGAATTTTTCTTCCAAAGGGCATATGTTATTTCCTGTATAGCATTAGTTCAAATTTCATCTCTAAAACATTTCCAAAACACCTCTCCCATACTTAGACACATTTTCTCTCAAGTTCTCTCAAGAACCTTAATCCAAAACCTTCCTCAAGATTGAAGAGACTCTTGTCCCAAGTTGCAAGCTTCCATTGAAGACACTCTCAAGACCTTCATAAGAACTCAAGGTATGTGATGTTGAACTCATGGGTCCTTCCACCCATAGTGCCTAGACTCTATTCTACTCACTAATTCATGGTTTAAGTTAAGATTCATAGATTAGTCTTGTTCTTT
This sequence comes from Solanum verrucosum, assembly GCF_900185275.1. Classification (NCBI taxonomy): domain Eukaryota; kingdom Viridiplantae; phylum Streptophyta; class Magnoliopsida; order Solanales; family Solanaceae; genus Solanum; species Solanum verrucosum. Next base: position 332,046 of record NW_026020213.1, read on the forward strand.
GTAATAATTTCCTACACATTGAATTTTAAACATGAAAAGTGATTGTTTTGAGCATGTTGTGACCCTAGAACTTGAACCTAAATTTGGAATGGATGTGGAGATTTTCATGTGGTATTGTGGGTGTTAAAAAGGTGTTGTTGTAGGTTGTTCATTGGTTTGGCTGCATAATTACTACCCTATTTCCCATGCTCTTTGATTCCATTACATGCCTTCAAGGTGTTTGACAAAATGTCCAACTATGGAGAATTGATAAATTGATGCTTTAAAGCTTGAGTTATGAGATGTATGGAACTCCAAAGATGTGTTGATGACAAACTAAGCTTGTGTATATGTTCATTCCATACGTGAGATTGCATTAGAGACTAATGAGAATTTCCTATATAAAGTGTTGCATGACTATGCCCGGTCCGGGGGAAAAGAACCGGACAACCATGTGAGAGGTTTATATCTCACCACCTAGGATGCTTGGGGTGTGACCAACATCAACCATGTGAGAGGTTTATATCTCACCACCTAGGATGCTTGGGGTGTGACCAACATCAACCATGTGAGAGGTTTATATCTCACCACCTAGGATGCTTGGGGTGTGACCAACATCAACCATGTGAGGGGTTTATACCTTGCCACCAGGGTGTCCGGGTGTGAACGGCATCCCCCATCCTAAGTTGGGGTTATAAATTGGTTGGATCATGTATACACATATGATATCTACTATTAGTATAGAGTTACTTAAACATGTTTTGACTTCACTTTGATCATGTATCCTCATATTGTTATTCATAATGCCTATGAAACTATTTCTTGTATTTCGATTGTGTCCTTGTCTATTGTTGTGTTGCACCCCGCATACTTAGTACATTCCAAGTACTAACGCATATTTTGCCTACATGATGTCACCATGTAGGGACCGGAGTTACTCTTGATCCTTCTCTTCATTCACGTGGCTAGTACGGTGCTTATCCGAGTTGTTGGTGAGTCCTCAATGATTCGAGGGCTATGTTATGTTTTCTACTCCTATGTTTTGAGACTTTAGCTTGCAATTGTATTTTGACTATGAGGGGAGCCGGTAGAATGTCATGGCCCCGTCCTATCTATGTATGTAGAGGTGTGCGTTGGACGAGTATTTTGTAAATGAGCTTGACTCTTGTTCTATGATGTCATTTTGAAATGGTTTGCCCTTAGTCCCTATTTCCCGTTAATTAATGTTGAATGTACTTCCGCGACCGATGAAGTGTGATGACAAGTTTGAGAGACTTGTTTGGGGTTCCTTCGGGTTCCTCATTCGCCATGTCACGTCTAGGCCCTAGGCTTGGGTCGTGACAAGCTTGGTATCAGAGCACTAGGTTGATAGATCCTCGGAGTCCAACACACCGCGTTGATTAGAGTTCGATTCATGGTTGTGTTGTGCACCACAACTATGAGTAGGAGGCTATGAGACGTTTTAGGAAATGTTTCACTTCTTCATTCTCTAAGTCGTGCCATAGATCTATAAGCTCTCTCTCTTATTCCTTGTCTTATGGTGTTTAAAGTTGGACCACTTGAAGGGTTCTTGCTAGAAGGAGCGAGTGGTTGTAATGCCAATTATGGCTATGTGACTTGTGAGCTTTGATGGAATAGATTATGAAGTTGTATTTTGTGTGATTAATGCTTCATAATTGTCTTTGTGTTGGTTAGAAGAACTTGTGTAGGCTTACTCCAAAGGGGGAGATAGTGTGCCTACCTAGCAAGGTAATTGTGAGGTTATGTTTAGTTGATGGTAGAACCCGTATGGTCAAATTGTTGATTCCCAAAGGAGCCTATCCGAGAGTGGAGATGGGAAAAGAAATTATATGCCCTAGGTCGGGATTATGTTGTGTTTTGAAGTTGACTTTGAGGGTTGCATGTACCATCTAGTTAAGGTGAAGAATAAGAAGTATAAGTGTTGACCAACTTCAAAGGGTTAGTTGTTGTATTTTAAGATTGATCTTAAGTATGGTCACTTAAGTAGGGTGCTTAGACAATACCTAGGCATAGTTGGTTGGTAGACCCCACCAAAAGTGGTGATAAGGGTTGACATGGTCTAGAGTTGTCTTAATCCAACTTTAGTGAAAAAGAGAAAGGTTTCTTGGTCAAAATTCCTCTAAGTTCCTCTAAGGTTTAACCAAGAAAGGATGTCTACCCGTAAGTCTGAAAGAGTGAGTGGTAGTGGATCTTAAGGGTTCCGGTATGTGTTTTATGTTTTATTGAATTGCGGAAATTCCATGGGCCAAAGATAGAGGAAGATCCTCTAGAGTTTATAAAGGAGTTATCTAAGGTGACGAACCTTGTAAGAGTAATTTTAGTAATACTTGTCTTTCGTGACTTGATAAAGAGAATATCGCGAATTTTTTTTTTTTGTGTCGTCCTTAATATTCATGGGTTTAGTTATGGCCATATGTGAGTGATTAGTATAACTCAACTTAGTCCTTATGAGTTTTATGATGTGTTGGATTTTGACGAATAGTGATTCTTAAGTGGTACCTAGAGATGTTGAGTGATTAAGCTCCTTTAAAAGAGGGTAGGAGTGAGATCCTCATTGGTTTGAGAATCATGTTGTGTAATGAGATAGTTTAGGCTTACCCCAATGCGGGATAATATGCTTAGATGGTAAGGTTATGGAGTGTCCTTGATGTTTATGAGATAGGTTTGCTTGAATTCTCACCTTATGTGGTTTAGTGAATTGGAGCAATCTAGACCCGGATTGGTAGATTCATATGAGATCTTGAGTGATATCCTAGTGACGGCCTTAGAAAAGGATGCTACTAGGGTTGACTTGGAAGAATTTTTGGGATGAAGGTACCGGTATGTGGTAATTTCATATGAGAGTAAGTGTTATGTTGATTTCCGGTACTACCTTATCTTGTATGATGCCTTATGAGGCTATGAGGCTATGAGGCTTAGAGTTCTCCGGATGAGTTAATAGAACCTTTTTCGGATTTTACCCCGGTTAATGGTTTAAAGTTAGAAAAAAAAGGGGTTTGTGAAGAATATCTCTTACCTTGTTCCCCTAGGAATACTCTTGTTGACTTAGTGAAACTTGGCATGTTAAGCCTTGATGTGACTCTTAGTATGGATGGGTTGCATACTTGGTGTGTTTTTATTGATGATAGGGCTCGGATGGTTAGAAGAATATAGGGCCCTTGAGTGTGTACTAGTTATCACCTTGTTGAGTAGGATGACATTTGGGTACAATTTCTTCCTATTATGGATTTGGTGTTTGATTGTGTCATATAAGGGTGGTATGGCTAGATGTTGAGGACCATAGACTTTTGCAAAAATGGCAAAATGTGAGTTTGGTTATGTCTTTAGGAGTGCTTGGAAAAAGTTTTCTTGAGGGTTGTAGTGAGGGCTTCCTCCTAAGGAGGGGATGGTGTGCTTAAAAAGCATGATTTGTTGAAATCCCGACATCCTCATCTCTTTCTTCCATTCCTATTCTAGCTTGAGACCAAGAGTTCCTAGATGGGCCTATGTTATGTTTTAGAAGTCATGTGTGATTTTTATATTCTGATGATTTCCTTATGAAAGGTATGTTTTTGATAATTCATGTTTTGAGATAAAAATGAGTTTTCATGTTTCATGCCCCTCATGTTGATAGGCAATTAGAGTAAGTAACCTATGTGATTCATGAGGTGAATGGTTTAAATGTGCTTTTAAGAAGTAATTGCATAATTGGCCGAAGATCATATGATAAGCATGATTTGAGTTGGAGGAGGAAATTCCTCCAATGAAACGGAATATGTCTAAGTTGCATGCATATTGAGTTCGTAGAAGTAGTCCTATTCTCTCATGTTGTATGATGTGTGTTTTAAATGGAGAGTTTTTTCTCCTAAGTTGTGCATTGTGTGTAATATGGCATACTTGACTTGATGATGTGAATTAAATGAACATGCTTGAATGTGTTCTTATGAAATGGAATGTTAGCTCCTTATGTGGTGGAAACTTTCCTAAAGAGTAGAGGAGGTAGTTCCTCCCATGTTTATGTGAATTAATGAGGTTTGCGCATTTCCATAAAAACCTGTGTTTTTGAAGAAAGATGAGTTGTATGAGTTGTTTCCCTCATGTTGTAGTGCATTGGTTATAAGTGATCTATTGTACTTCATGAAAATAAGGTATGAGCATGTCTTAGTAAGGAGTTGAGAAGTTCCTCCTTGAAAGAGTGCTATTGAACATGGAAACTTGCATATGTGCTTAATGATGTATGGACTATGTAATGACTAGGAGAAGGTAGTTCCTCCTATGAACATGAGAAATGTTGATGTTGGTGTGTTATGACTAGGAGAAGGTAGTTTCTCCTTGAACATCACTAAACATGATAATGTCATTGCAGACATTCATGTTTAAGTTGACAATTGGTTCATTGTGGTTTTACAATTATGTTGAGGTTTTTGAAATAAGGTGTAAGTGCATTGTTGCATCCTTATGTGGGCTGAAATTGCCATGTTTGTGTGTCTCATGTATGTTTCTTTAACATTCAGGGACGAATGTTCCCAAGGGGGAGATATTGAAACGACCCCAAAAATGCCCGAAAATGTGCTTCGGAAACACCTATAATTGTAATTTCCATATATCTCAAAATCCGTTTCGTTTTTCGAAAATCCGACTTCATATTCTTGTTTAGGGGGTCAAATTGAGTGGGAAATGGGTCTAACCCAAATTTTAGAGCAACCGTATCAAAATCCGAAATTTCCAAGTGAAGCCTTTTCGAGGGTCTACTTTGGAGGGTCATATCTCCTAGCACACAAATTATTTGGTGGCCAATAATATATCCATGGAAAACCCTTTGAGTTAGCTATCTAACGCACTTCGTTTCACCTCATTCGGAGTTCGGACGAAGAAGTTATGCCCATTTTTGTAAAGTCTGTCCGGCAGGGAATGCAATTTCCAGTAGCCTTTTTTACTGTTCACCCGCCCCTTTTTTTTTTTCTAAGTGTTGGACGAATTTTTCTTCCAAAGGGCATATGTTATTTCCTGTATAGCATTAGTTCAAATTTCATCTCTAAAACATTTCCAAAACACCTCTCCCATACTTAGACACATTTTCTCTCAAGTTCTCTCAAGAACCTTAATCCAAAACCTTCCTCAAGATTGAAGAGACTCTTGTCCCAAGTTGCAAGCTTCCATTGAAGACACTCTCAAGACCTTCATAAGAACTCAAGGTATGTGATGTTGAACTCATGGGTCCTTCCACCCATAGTGCCTAGACTCTATTCTACTCACTAATTCATGGTTTAAGTTAAGATTCATAGATTAGTCTTGTTCTTTGTAATAATTTCCTACACATTGAATTTTAAACATGAAAAGTGATTGTTTTGAGCATGTTGTGACCCTAGAACTTGAACCTAAATTTGGAATGGATGTGGAGATTTTCATGTGGTATTGTGGGTGTTAAAAAGGTGTTGTTGTAGGTTGTTCATTGGTTTGGCTGCATAATTACTACCCTATTTCCCATGCTCTTTGATTCCATTACATGCCTTCAAGGTGTTTGACAAAATGTCCAACTATGGAGAATTGATAAATTGATGCTTTAAAGCTTGAGTTATGAGATGTATGGAACTCCAAAGATGTGTTGATGACAAACTAAGCTTGTGTATATGTTCATTCCATACGTGAGATTGCATTAGAGACTAATGAGAATTTCCTATATAAAGTGTTGCATGACTATGCCCGGTCCGGGGGAAAAGAACCGGACAACCATGTGAGAGGTTTATATCTCACCACCTAGGATGCTTGGGGTGTGACCAACATCAACCATGTGAGAGGTTTATATCTCACCACCTAGGATGCTTGGGGTGTGACCAACATCAACCATGTGAGAGGTTTATATCTCACCACCTAGGATGCTTGGGGTGTGACCAACATCAACCATGTGAGGGGTTTATACCTTGCCACCAGGGTGTCCGGGTGTGAACGGCATCCCCCATCCTAAGTTGGGGTTATAAATTGGTTGGATCATGTATACACATATGATATCTACTATTAGTATAGAGTTACTTAAACATGTTTTGACTTCACTTTGATCATGTATCCTCATATTGTTATTCATAATGCCTATGAAACTATTTCTTGTATTTCGATTGTGTCCTTGTCTATTGTTGTGTTGCACCCCGCATACTTAGTACATTCCAAGTACTAACGCATATTTTGCCTACATGATGTCACCATGTAGGGACCGGAGTTACTCTTGATCCTTCTCTTCATTCACGTGGCTAGTACGGTGCTTATCCGAGTTGTTGGTGAGTCCTCAATGATTCGAGGGCTATGTTATGTTTTCTACTCCTATGTTTTGAGACTTTAGCTTGCAATTGTATTTTGACTATGAGGGGAGCCGGTAGAATGTCATGGCCCCGTCCTATCTATGTATGTAGAGGTGTGCGTTGGACGAGTATTTTGTAAATGAGCTTGACTCTTGTTCTATGATGTCATTTTGAAATGGTTTGCCCTTAGTCCCTATTTCCCGTTAATTAATGTTGAATGTACTTCCGCGACCGATGAAGTGTGATGACAAGTTTGAGAGACTTGTTTGGGGTTCCTTCGGGTTCCTCATTCGCCATGTCACGTCTAGGCCCTAGGCTTGGGTCGTGACAATATGCTCTTATGTTCTATCCTATCTAAAATATTTGTTACATTTTATACTAATGCATACTTTGCCTAAATTCTAATAAAATGTAGGGTTTCAGAGATTTGAGTTCCAATCTTGAAGCTAGATTTCCATGGAGAAAAGGAGTGAAGATTTGGTGAGTCCTCATAGCTTCGAGGACAAAACTAATATTTTCCTTTATGTCTTTTATTTTCTTGTTAATACTATTGTATGGCCTATGTCCCAAGAGTTCTATTCTAGAGTGGTATTAGATGGTTTGAGACAAAAGTGTAGTAAAGACTTCCTCTTGCATTTCTATTAATCTTCGATTATATGGATAAAAGTTTTTAAATTTTCCCCACTTTTCTATTATCTTATGCTATGATATGCTAAGGGCTTGTATGAGACCCATTCGGGGTCAAGTCCGCCATGTTACACCTAGGGTATACCCTTGGGTCGTGACAAACTGTGACATCCTGCAAGTTGATGACTAGGAAAAAGCTTAAAAATTTGACATTTTCATTTTTGGAAAGAGTTTTAAAGTTTTGGAAATTTGGTCAAGTATGGGAAAAAGGTGAGTTTTTGGCCAAATTTGAACAGTTATAACTCCTAGCTCATGATGAGTTAGGTGTAGTTCCAGTTATGTTTGCAAATTTCGTGGAATGGTCTTTCCAACGCCGCCGAGTTTGCTCGATTCCGAGTTCGTATGAGTCAGTTGTGCCCGTTGGAAGTTGGGCAGTTGGCAGGGAAGTCTGTCTGGAAATTTGTAAGGGTATTTTGGTCTTTTTCCTAGCCTGTTCTTTTAGATATATATTAGTGTGTTAGACTGATTTTGATCAGTTTTTCTCATTTTAAAGAGTGAGAGTGAGGGTTTGTGAGTGAAGAGGAGAAGAAGAGGAGAAAAAAAAGATCAAGCAAGGTTTCGTCAAAGATCATTATGGATATCGTCGGGGGTGATCACTTTTAGGTATGTGAGCTCATAGTATTGGGTTGGTTCTTTCCCCCACACGCCAAACTTGTTTAATTTCGAGAAGAGATTTAGTTGTGGTTGTTGAAATCTTGTAGTGATGTTTATTGAAGTTATAGTTGTGCTGTGTTGAAGTTCTTGTTGGTTTGGTGGATGTTTTAGGTGGTGTTTTGTGTTGAATCTATTGTATGTTGAGGGTTTTCATGATTCTAAGTGTTTGGGGCTGGAACCTTTGAGGTTTAGAAGGTTTATAGTTGGAAAAATGAAGGAGAAAAGTTGAGTTTTCGGGGAAAAAGGCTGGGGCGTCGCGCTAGCCAGCGCGCCCCATGAGGGGCTCTGAAGCCCAGCCCTTGGGGTGGCGCGCCAACCAGAGCGCCAGCAGGCCCCTTCTGAGCTTCGAGGGCTGGCGCTCCACGCCTTGAAGAGCGCCAGGGATGCCAAGTTTCCCCATTTTTTTCACACTTTCTCATGCATGTTCCTTGGTATTGTACCTATGTTTTATGGTTTTTTTCAACAGTCCAACGTACGTCTAAACGTCAAGAGTTTCAAGTTGAGTAAAGAGTCAAGAGTTTCAAGTTGAGTAAAGAGTATAGAGTTGAGTTCATTTCTCAAAAGTTATTAGGGAACTATGTATTCCCAAAGAAGTTTCTAAATGTTTTTACATTTGAGTAAGAAAGGAACTATGATTCCAAAAGAGTCTTTGGGCTAGTTTTCAAGAAAAAAGAACATTGTTTCCAAGTGAGCCTCTGGGCTAAGTTTTGAGTAATAATCTCCACTAAAGAAAGATGAGTTTGAAACACTTATAAGCTAAAGTATTTTTGGGAGTAGTCTTGAGCACATAATTGGGGACACGAGTTCATATTAACTTAACTCTCCAAAAGAACCATGTAGCCAACATGGGATTTAACGGGTCATACTTTTTAGATGATCACGTAAGATTAAGCTAGTGGATCCACTTGGTAAAGTTAACTTCCTATATCACGGCAAGGTATAGGATGGTCATTGGGCAACGTGAGGTACAACGTTCTATCATCACTAGGGCTCATAGAGGTGGTTGTCTGTTAAAGAATCTCCCACTAAAGTTATATTACTTTGATACAAGTAAAGTTGAATTTGTTATCGTTTTATCCTTAATGAACTAAGTTGTTTACAAGCTTTATATATTGCAAGTGTCTTATTGTTTTATATATTGAGTTTAGTTATTCATGAGTTGAATAGAGCCAAGGTAAAAGTTCCTTTGTACTCCTTCCCAGCTTAAGTTGTGGTTTAGCTTTCCAGCTCGAATACTCGTACATCGAATGTACTGATTCCAGTTGGCCTGCATCTTATTATTATGCAGACACAGGTACCCAGGGCCAGCATCCGATTCGCCGTTGATCCAATTGTGTACTTCAGACTCAATGGTGAGCCTCTTTGCATTTCGGAGCACTCGGTTATTTTGTTCTCTTATGTTTTGTTTTATTAGGAGATCGTGGTGCTTTGTCCCACCATCCATATCAGTATTTTAGAGGCTTCATAGACAGTCAGTTAGTTTGGAGTCTCTCATCTGTGTATATATGTAAATATTCTATTTTGAGACTCGAGTTGCCTTTTTGGCCAGTTTTACCAATTGGGTTGTTTTATAACCTTACATTGCATTGAGTTTTCCGCTGAGTTAAGAAAGCCACGCCAAGGGTTCACTTGGGGGCCATCAATGATCGTCGAGTGCCGGGGCACGTCCAGGGTTTAGGCTCGGGGCATGACAAATTTGGTATCAGAACCTAGAGTTTAAGAGTCTTAGGGAGTCTATGAAGCCGAGTCTGTAGAGTCCTAGTTGTCGGTGTGAAGCGCGCCACATCTATAATTGGGAGTATACAACATTTAGGAAGATTTCTCATTTCTTTCACACTCATCTCGTGCATTAGATTTGATCTCTAAAAAGTTTCTGTCTAATTCGTGCTTGCGTGTGTTTTCAAATTGTCATGCCTCCATGAAGAGTTGGCAGAGAGCGTCTTCCTAGACTCTATGTTGATGAACAAGAGTTACCTTATGCCCCGGGAGTGCAACCACAAATGGACGTTTCTAATGCCGAGTTCAGAGAGGCAATTAGAATTCTAAGTCAAGTTTTAACTAATCAGATTTTTCAGCAGAGGGGAGCTCGACATGAAGGAGCTGACACTTCAAGGATTCGTGAGTTCTTGGGGATGAATCCTCCGAATTTCATGGGTTCAAGCACTACTGAGGATCCAAAGAATATCATTGAGGAGTTGAAGAAGATTTTTGATGTGATGCATGTGGCAAATACAGAGTGGGTTGAACTAGGTGCGTATCAATTGAAGGATGTTGCTAAAACTTGGTTCGACCAGTGGAAAGGGGGCAGAGTTAAGAAAGCACCACCTGCGAGTTGGGTCGGTTTTGAGGAAGCTCTCTTGGGGCGTTTCTTTCCCCGAGATTTGAAAGAGGCCAAGGTACCTGAATTACTCACACTTAAGCAGGAGTCTATGAGTTTTCAAGAGTACAGTCTGAAGTTCACACAATTATCCCGCTAAGCTCCGGAGATGGGTGCGGACATGAGAAGTAGAATGAGTATGTTTGTTGCTGGACTGTCTCGGTTGTCGAGTAAGAAAGGTAGGGCAGCAATGCTTATCGGGGACATGGACATATCAAGGTTGATGGTCTATAAGCAACAAGTTGAGGAAGAAACGCTGAGGGACATAGAAGAGTTTAGAAATAAGAGAGTTAAGACCGGTAATGAGTCCGGGCAGCAGAAAGGTAATGCGAACCGTCCTTCCTTTCAACAAAGGCAAAAGGGACCTGATCCATCATCTGTTAGTGCACCTGCATCTAGAAATAAAAGTGAGTACACTAGACAGAATTCGTAGAACTTCAGAGCTGGACATACACAATGTCATAATAGTGTGGCACAAGGAAGTTACCAGTTTCTTGCATGGGCTAAGTGTGGTAGAGTTCATCTAGGGAAGTGTCGTCAAGGCCAGATGGGTTTCTTTAAGTGTGGACAAGAGGGTCACTTCATGAAGGAGTGCCCAAAGAACAAGCAAGGTAGTGGAAATCTGGGCAATAGGGCCCAATCTTCATTAGTTGCTCCCCCAAATAGGACGACACCTAAATGAGCTACTTCTAGTACCAGTGGAGGAGCAAACTGCCACTATGCAATCACCAGTCGTCATGAGCAAGAGAACTCTCCAAATGTTGTCACTGGTATGATCAAAGTTTTTGCTTTTGATGTGTATGATTTGCTAGACCCAGGAGCAAGTTTATCTTTTGTAACTCCTTACGTTGCAAATAAGTTTGATGTTCTTCCTGAAAGACTTTCTGAACCCTTTTGTGTTTCTACACCTATTGAGGATTCTATTCTAGCAGAAAGAGTTTATCGTGATTGTCTTGTTTCTATCAATCACAAGAGCACCATGGCTGATTTGGTTGAGTTAGACATGTTAGATTTCGATGTCATTCTATGTATGGATTGGCTTCATGCTTGTTATGCATCGATAGATTGTAGAACTCAAGCAGTCAAGTTCCACTTCCTGAGTGAGCCAGTCATAGAGTGGAGTAGCAGTTCAGCAGTGCGTAAGGGTCGGTTTATTTCGTACCTTAAGGCAAGAAAGTTAGTTTCAAAGGGTTGTATCTTTCACTTAGTCCAAGTTAATGACTCTAGTGTGGAGATACCTCATTTTCAGTCAGTTCCTATAGTAAGAGAGTTTCCAGAAATTTTTCCTGATAATCTACCCAGAATTCGTCCTACGAGAGAAATAGATTTCGGTATAGATCTCATTCCAGATACTCGTCATATCTCTATTCCGCCATATAGAATGGCACCAGTAGAGTTGAAAGAGTTGAAAGAGCAGTTGAAAGATCTCCTAGAAAAGGGTTTCATTCGACCGAGTGTCTCACCTAGGGGTGCTCCGGTCTTGTTTGTGAGAAAGAAAGATGGTTCCCTTAGGATGTGTATAGATTACTGCCAGTTGAATAAGGTTACCATCAAGAATAAGTACCCTCTTCCGAGGATTGATGATCTTTTCGATCAGCTTCAGGGTGCCACTTATTTTTCGAACATTAACCTCACATTAGGCTATCACCAATTAAGGGTAAGGGAATATGATATTCCAAAGACAACATTTAGGACTGGATAAGGTCATTACGAGTTTTTGGTCATGTCCTTTGGTTTTACCAATGCACCAGAAGCTTTCAAGGAGTTGATGAATAAAGTCTTCCAACCTTATTTAGATATGTTTGTTATCGTCTTCATTGATGACATACTAATTATTTAAGGAATGAAGAAGATAATGCTAGTCATCTCAGAATAGTTCTTCAGATTTTGAAAGATAAGGAGTTCTATGCCAATTTCTCTAAGTGTGAGTTTTGGCTTAGTCGGTGGCATTCCTAGGCCACATTGTATATGGGATGGAATTGAAGTTGATACTCGAAAATTGAGGCAGTGCAGAATTGGCCTAGACCCACATCTCCAACTGAAATTAGGATTTCTTGGTTTTAGCTGGCTATTATAGAAGGTTTGTTGAGGGGTTCTCGTCGATTGCATCTCCTTTGACAAAATTAACTCAGAAGACAGTGAAATTTCAATAGTATGAAGCTTGTGAGAAAAGCTTTCAGGAATTGAAAAAGAGGTTGATTTATGCTCCAGTTTTGACGTTACCAGAAGGTACTCAAGGTTTTGTGGTGTATTGTGATGCATTTAGAGTTGGTTTAGGTTGTTTCTTAATGCAGAATGGCAAAGTTATAGCTTATGCCTCCAAGCAGTTGAAAGTTCATGAGAAGAACTACTCAACCCATGACTTAGAGTTGGCTGTTGTAGTGTTCGCTTTGAAGATATGGCGTCATTACTTGGATGGTGTGGATGTTGATATATTCACTAATCACAAGAGCCTTCAATATGTGCTTACTAAGAAAAAGCTTAATCTCAGACAGAGGAGGTGGTTAGAATTACTCAAGGATTATGACCTGAGTATTCATTATCACCCAGGTAAGGCTAATGTTGTTGCTGATTCTTTAAGCAGGTTATCTATGGGTAGCACCGCCCATATTGAAGAAGGGAAGAGAGACTTAGCAAAAGATGTGCACAAACAGGCATGCCTGGGAGTCAGATTTATAGATTCCGCAGAAGGAGGAATAGCGGTGGTGAATGGAGCTGAGTCATCACTAGTGTCCGAAATGAAAGAGAAACAAGATCAAGATCCCATTTTGCTTTAGTTAAAGGAAAATGTTTAAAAGCAACAACATTAGCTTTTGAACAAGGGGGAGATGGTGTATTGAGGTGTTAGGGTAGGTTGTGTGTACATATGGTAGACGGACTCCAAGAGAAGATTATGGAGGAAGCTCATAGCTTTTGATATTCCATTCATCCGGGCTCCACAAAGATGTATCGTGACTTGAGAGAAGTTTATTGGTGGAATGGCATGAAGAAGGACATTGCAGAGTTTGTTGTTAAGCGTCCAAATTGACAACAAGTGAAAGTTGAGTACTAAAGGCCCGGTGGTTTGGATCAGAGGATAGAACTTCCATAATGGAAGTAGGAGATGATCAATATGGATTTCATTACAGGGTTGCCAAGGTCTTGTAGACATCATGATTCTATTAGGGTGATTGTTTACAGAATGACAAAATGAGCTCATTTTCTACCGGTAAAGACTACCATTTCAGTAGAAGATTATGCCAAGTTATATATTCAAGAGGTGGTGAGATTTCATGGAGTCCCAATCTCCATTATTTCAGATAGAGGTGCACAACTTACTGCACAGTTCTGGAAATCTTTTCAGAAAGGCTTGGGTTCAAATATGAACTTAAGTACTGCCTTTCATCCTCAGACTGATGGGCAAGCTGAGCGCACTATTCATACTTTAGAGGATTTGTTGAGGGCTTGCGTGATCGATTTCAAAGGTAATTGAGATGATCACCTACCTCTCATTGAGTTTGCCTACAATAATAGTTATAACTCTAGCATCCAGATGGCTTCATATGAAGCTCTGTATGGGAGAAAATGTAGATCTCCTATTAGATGGTTTGAAGTTGGTGAAGTAGGGTTGATAGGACTACATTTAGTTCACCAAGCTATGGCGAAGGTGAAGGTGAAGGTGATTCAAGAGAGGTTGAAAACGGTACAAAGTCGTCAAGCATCCTACACTGATGTTAGGAGAAGGGCATTAGAGTTTGAAGTAGACGATTGGATATATTTGAAGGTTTCACCCATGAAGGGGGTTATGAGATTTGGTAAGAAGAGGAAACTTAGTTCCCTGTATATTGGACCTTACCGCATAGCCAAGAGGATTGGCAATGTTGCTTATGAATTGAAACTACCACATGAACTAGCAGCAGTTCATCCGGTATTCCACATCTCCATGTTGAAGAAGTGCATAGGCGATCCTTCATTGATCCTACCAACAGAAAGTATTAGGATCAAGGATAACTTATCCTATGAGCAGATTCCTGTTCAGATTTTAGATCGCCAAGTTCGTAGGTTTAGAACGATAGATGTAGCATAAGTCAAAGTCCTTTGGAGGAACCAATTTGTTGAGGAAGCTACTTGGGAAGCCGAAGAGGACATGAAGAAGAAGTACGGGTACCTCTTTGAATCCGGAGGAAATGCAGATTAAGGTATTAATTTCCTTCTTAGTGCTCTTTAAATTGTAGTGAGCGTGCTTTTGTTGTTGTTGTGGCATGGTTGTTTGTTGTGTGTTTGAGTTGATGTTACACCCTTAGCCTTGTAAGAGTAACCTCATTCGAGGACGAATGTTCCTAAGGCGGAGATATTGTGACATATTGCAAGCTGATGACTAGGAAGAAGCTTAAAAATTTGAAATTTTCATTTTGGAAAGAGTTTTAAAGTTCTGGAAATTTGGTTATGGAAAAAGGTAAGTTTATGGCCAACTTTGAATAGTTATAACTCTTGTCTCAGGATGAGTTAGGTGTAGTTCTAGTTATGTTTGCAAAGTTCGTGGAATGGTCTTTCCAATGGCGCTGAGTTTGATCGATTCTGAGTTCGTATGAGTGAGTTATGCCCGTTGGAAGTTGGGCAGCTGGCAGGGAAGTCTGTCTGGAAATTTGTAAGGGTATTTTGGTCTTATCCCTAGCCTTTTCTTTTGGATATATATTAGTGTGTTAGACTAATTTTGATCAGTTTTTCTCATTTTAAAGAGTAATAGTGAGGGTTTGTGAGTGAAGAGGAGAAAGAGAAGATCAAGAAAGGTTTCGTCAAAGATCATTGTGGATATCGTCGGGGGTGATCCCTTTTAGGTACGTGAGCTCATAGTGTTGAGTTGGTTCTTTCCCCCACGCCAAACTCGTTTAATTTCGAGAAAAGATTTAGTTGTGCTTGTTGAAATCTTGTAGTTATGTTTACTGAAGTTGTAGTTGTGTTGTGTTGAAGTTCTTGTTGGTTTGGTAGATGTTTCCGGTGGTGTTTTGTGTTGAATCTATTGTATGTTGAGGGTTTTAATGATTCTAAGTGTTTGGGGTTGGAACCTTTGATGTTTCGAAGGTTTATAATTGGAAAAAGGAAGGAGAAAAGTCGAGTTTTCAAGGAAAAGGGTTGGGGCGTCGCGCCAGCCAGCGTGCCCCAAGAGGGGCTCTGAAGCCCAGCTCATGGGGCGGCGCGCCAAACAGAGCTCCAGCAGGCCCCTTGTGAGCTTCGAGGGCCGGGCTCCGCATCTTGAAGAGTGCCAATGATGCCAAGTTTCCCCATTCTTTTCACACTTTCTCATGCATGTTCCTTGGTATTTTACTTATGTTTTAAGGTTGTTTTCAACACTCCAAGGTACGTCTAAACTTCAAGAACTCATCCATAACATGTGATGAAATACCTTGAATCCATAATTCCAATTCAAGAAGAGTTAGTTTCCAAGTCAAGTAAAGAGTAAAGAGTCAAGAGTTTCAAGTTTAGTAAAAAGTAAAGAGTCAAGAGTTTCAAGTTGAGTAAAGAGTATAGAGTTGAGTTCATTTCTCAAAAGTTATTAGGGAACTATGTATTCCCAAAGAAGTTTCTAAATGTTTTTACATTTGAGTAAGAAAGGAACTATGATTCCAAAAGAGTCTTTGGGCTAGTTTTCAAGAAAAAGGAATATCGTTTCCAAGTGAGCACTTTGGACTAAGTTTTTAGTAATTATATCAACTAAAGAAAAATGTGTTTAAAACACTTATGATCTAAAGTATTTTTGGGAGTAGTCTTTTCACCGAATTGGGGACACGAGTTCATATTAACTTAACTCTCCATAAGAACCATGTAGCCAACATGGGATTTAACAGGTCATACTTTTTAGATTATCACGTAAGATTAAGCTAGTGGATCCACTTGGTTAAGTTAGCTTCCAATATCACGGCAAGGTATAGGATGGTCCTTGGGCAACGTGAGGTAAAACGTTATATCATCACTAGGGCTCATAGTGGTGGTTGTCGGTTAAAGAATCTCCCACTAAAGTTATATTACTTTTATACAAGTAAAGTTGAGTTTGTTATCATTTTATCCTTAACGAACTAAGTTGTTTACACTATTTTACAAGCTTTATATATTGCATGTGTCTTATTGCTTTATATATTGAGTTCAGTTATTCATGAGTTGAACAGAGCCTAGGTAAGAGTTCCTTTATACTCCGTCCAAGCTTAAGTTATGGCTGAGCTATCCAGCTCGCATACTCGTACATTCAATGTACTGATGCCAGTTGGCATGTATCTTATTATGAAGCAGACACAAGTACCCAGGGCCAACATCCGGTTTGCCGTTGATCCAGTTGAGTACTTCAGACTCAGTGGTTAGCCTCTTTGCATTTCGGAGGACTCATATATTTTGTTCTCTTAAGATTTGTTTTATTAGGATGTCGTGGGGTCTGTCCCAACATCCATCTCAGTATTTTAGAGGCTTCATAGACAGTCAGTCTGTTAGTTTGGATTCTCTCATCTATGTATATATGTAAATATTTTATTTTGAGACTCGAGTTGCCTTTTTGGCCAGTTTCACTAATTGGGTTGTCTTATAACCTTGCATTGCATTGAGTTTTCCACTGAGTTAAGAAAGCCAGGCCAAGGGTTCGCTTGGGGGCCAGCAATGGTCTTTGAGTGCCGGCCACGTCCAGGGTGTAGGCTCGGGGCGTGACACAAACATGGCATCAGAGCACAAAGTTTAGAATTGTTCTAGGATTGTCTCAAACTATGTCTAGTAGAATCTTGTCCATTAATGCGAAGCACCCCACATTTATGAATATGAGGGTATTAGATGGTTAGTAAATCTCATTTCTTCATTCTCTAAGTCGTGACATAGAGTTTGGCTTAAGTAGGCCTTTCTTCTAATCCGTGCCCTATGGTTTTACAAGGTATAACTAATACAAAGGCTAATGCTAGGATAGATGAGAAAGGTGATGAGGAGTAAGAGGTTCCTCTCCAAGTTCCACCACAAGCTCCTCCTCAAGTTACTATTGATGCGGGGGCTATGAAAAATGTGGAAATAAGGATGGCTCTCCAAATATTGACTCAAGCCCAAGCTATGACAGACCAAGCTAATAAGGAGGTTGTTGCTCCGGTTAATCCAAATGTGAATTCCGCAACTTTGAGGGTGAGAGAGTTATAGAGGATGAACCCTCCGGAGTTTTATGGCTCCAAAGTGGAGGAAGATCCTCAAGGTTTTATAGATGAGGTGTATAAGGTTCTTGCTAGCTATAATGGGATTGACTTCGGTAGAGAAAGCGGAGCTAGCCGCTTATCAATTGAGGGATATTGCACAGATATGGTATGAACATTTGAAAGACAATAGGCTGGTAGAAGCGGGCCCAATAGAGTGGGAATGGTTCAAAGAAACATTCCTAGATAGGTTATTTCCCTTAGAGTTAAGGGAACAAAAGATGGAAGAATTCATTAACCTTCGTCAAGGGGGTATGAGTGTGAAGGAGTATGCTCTTAAGGTCAGCTAACTATCCAAGTATGCTCCAACTCTACTGGCGGACTCAAGGGATAGAATGAATAAATTTGTGATGGGAGTGTCCGACTTGGTAGAGAATGAGTGTTGTTCGGCAATGCTTATCCCAAGTATGAACATTTCAAGTCTTATGGTTTATGCCGAACAAATTGAGGAGCAAAAACTTAACAAAAAGAGTTGGGAGATGAAGAGGGTTAGGACCAATGAAAGAGACTTTTCTAGTGCTAAGTCTGATGGGTAAGGTAGGCCTAAGTCTAAACAAAAGTATTCCGGTCAAGATTCTTCCAACAACCCTAAGTTTGACCAAGAGAAGGGTAGTGGGTCTCCCTTTCCTGTCATGACTTGAGTCTAGAACCCAGATGCGACATGGCCTACTCGACCCCAAAGGGGTCTTATACAAGCCTAATAGCATTCATTCACCGCATAGGTAATAAAAATAGTACGGAATTAAAAAAATTTATTCAAAAACCATACAGTCTAAAAACGTTCATTAAAAAGCAAGTGGAAGTCTAACATCTCACATGGCCATCTAAAAATATTACTTGAAACAAAGTAGGGACACGACCCTTTACAATCAAAGTCTTTACAATAGTCTTAAAAAATAAAGGAACTAGAAACATTAAAAGTCCTTGTCCTCAATCTATGGGGACATACCAAAAGGTGTCTTGGAAGAACTCTATTCCGAGCTTCAACTAGGGGTAAGAAAGTCACTTGCTGGAACCTACACTTGTAGTAAAACATAGAAGAAGAATGGGTTAGCACAATTAAGTACTACGTATGAAAGCCATGCAAACACATGCTTTAAAAGGACATTTGATTTGAAACTCATGCTTTTATGCCAATTTGGTAAAACTTCTTGAATATAAGTAAAAGAGGCATAACATAGGTCACAACCAACATTCGAGTCATATTTCCACATTTGAACAAAATCAACATGTAACCCTTTACCTTCACCTTAAGACTTCACCTCAAGCAACCGTCATGCTATACCTTGTGCAATGTATGGATAGTGTCCCATACCACCATCCACACCAAGGTACCACATTAAGGTCTCCGAAAGTGAACTTACCATTCAACATTTCCATCTTCACAATACTCACACATAAGAGGCAAATATTACATAAGTCATATCATCACATAAGGACCATCACCTAAGGCAACATTAAGTCATACTATGATGAACCATAAACCCACCCTTTTGAGGAATCCCTTAGTTGGACACCTAACCGGGCCAACCTATGTACCTCCCAAACTAACTCATTCTTCTCATCCTCTATATGAGCAAAACTACCCATGGACACTCTACTCAACGCATCCGCAACTACATTAGCCTTCCCGGGGTGGTATAGGACACTCATATCATAGTCCTTCAAAAGTTCAAACCACCTCCTTTGTCGTAGATTCAACTCTTTTTTTCTAAAAACATATTGAAGACTCTTGTGGTCGGTAAACATATCGACATAATCCCCGTAGAGATAGTGTCTCCATATCTTTAGAGCAAAAACTAACGCCGAAAGCTCGAGATCATGGGTTGGATAGTTTTTTTCATTAATATTTTATTGTCTAGAAGCATAGGTGATTACTTTACCATGTTGCATAAGGACACACCCCAACCCTATTCTTGAAGCATCACAATATACTACAAACCCTTCGGTACCTTCTAGTAAGGTTAATACCGGAGCGGAGGTAAGCGTATCTTTCAACAATTGAAAACTCCTTTCACAAGACTCCGACCAATTAAATTTATCCTTTTTTTGGGTCAAAGTCGTTAATGGAGAAGCAATCGAGGAGAAACCCTCAACAAACCTTCTATAGTAACTGGCTAATCACAAAAAAGCTTCTAATGTCGGTAGGGCTTAAGTGTCTAGGCCATTTCTTAACCGCCTCCATTATCTTTGGATCTACTTCAATTCCCTCACTTAACACTATATGATCGAGAAACGCAACCGATCTCAACCAAATTTCACATTTGCTAAACTTAGCATACAACAGTTGGTCCTTGAGAACATGCAACACCATCCTCAAATGTTACTTGAGGATGGATCGGCGACCACGACTGTCGCTGAATGGGCGAGAACTGGATGGTTTCTTACAAGGCCAAAGATTTAAACTTTCAAACTCTACACTTTCACACACTTTAGACCTTCACAAACTCGCACCCATTTATTATTTTCAATATGTCTTGCATCTTACTGTTTTTGACTTGTTGATTGGTGCTCGGAGTTGGATTACATTGCCGCGTAGCATTTCAAAAGTATTTTAGTCGACATCTAAGGTTGGTTTTCCGAACCCTGAACTTATTTTTAGCAATTTTGTATTCATTTGCAATGATTTTATCTTAGTGAGGTGTGCTAGGCCTCTTTAATCCTAATTGTTTTTGCTTATGCCTGTGATAATCTTGCCAGTACTGTTTATATTATTAAAATCTCATATACTTTTTACCTTAAAATTGGTTAAATCTTGTGGAGTTGTGCTTGCATGTTGTTGAGTCTAGGAAGGAGAAGTTTGAGTATCCCGAAGATATGGTAAAAACCAATATTGTCATGCCACCGTGAAAAAGAGTACGGGATATCACAATAAATGAAGGGGAGTCAAATCCTCCCAAGAAGGGAAGACAAGAATCTCCATCTGGAAATAAAGGCAAGGGCAAGAGGCCCATTCTTACAGAAAGACCACTATCAGAGATCTTAATGTTCCTTCGTGGGCTCGAGGATTCTATGAAACTGTGTAGGCCTTTTTGGCAGAAACACTCTTGGCAGCTCCTAGTGGGTCTGGTATTGTTGTTTCTTCTGAGGCAATTACGGGTAGTGAGACCCAAGAATAGAGTGATGCACCAGGCACTGATGCCTAGACAAATGGAGCAATTTTGTAGTCAGGACCCCCTCTTTACCTCCCTCTATGTCTTACTTTATTTCACTTTTGGATATTTTTGTTTGCATTTGAGGAGAAATGTTCTATTTGTGGTGGGGTAAGGCCCACCTTTTGTAATTTTGTGACTCTCTGGTTTTGTGTATATATTGGGTTGTGGGCTTAAATTGTGTTTACACTACTTTCTATGGATGTTTGAGCTTGTGGCTCCTTTTATTTTGAATTGCAAAATGATTTTGACCTATCCGAAAAATTTGTGCCACCTATCCTATGTTGAATGTGGTTGTTCCTTGGAAAATTTAAGTCTCGGTTTTGATCAATACCGATGACTTGAATAGTGCTTACAAACGAACGAACATGAATGTACAACTACAACGAGGCCAAATGAAGTTGCATAGACAATATGTGAACCATTTGCATCTCGTTGTGTTTAGCCATTTATCAAATCGATTCTCTTGTGATGACCGTTACACACTAGAGAAAGTGTAGAGTCTTGTTTAACATAATTGTTGATGCCTTGTGTGATAAGCTTACCTGGAACCATGCATGACAACACCTAGAACTTGCCCTATTGGTCTGGTTGACTAAGTAAGACTTTCTGTTGATATGATCTTAGGCAACTTCAACCAGTTTGACATATACCTCTTTTATGACATTCCTTGTGAGCGTGTGATTCTCTCTTGAACACCCTTTGACCCTTACCCTTCTTTGGAAGAAACTTGATGAAAACTAGACCTTTCTAAGTCCATTACTTATAATCCTCTTGAATTGTGGTTAGTTGAATAGCCAACTTTGGCCAAAAGCCTAAGTTGGGGGTGTGGTGAAAGGATAAGGGCAAGTCAAGAAGTGCAAGGAAAGTCTCCTCTTACCCATGGTTTTAAGAAAAATGGAACCCCTCCATATAAAAAAAAGAAAATAAGAGAGAAAAGAGAAAGAAAAAGAAAAAGAATGAAAAAGAAAGTTGTGGAATAAAGTACAAAAGAGATGGGGTTCCCAAACAATCCATGGAAAGTGAATAATAGGATGACTTATGAGCACTAAAGAGAATTATGAAGTAAAAGGAAAGGAAGTGTTGTGAGCACCACATTTCATGAGGATGAAAGCCACTAAGCCTAAATGACCATACCTTTACACTCATCCCGGTTACAAGCCTTGTTTCCACCTTTGTGATCTTGAGAAAGTCGAAACAAATGTTTATTGGAAAATACGAGTAAACCTATGGGTGAAAGTATGCATTTTGTTCCTCTTTGTGAGTGTGAGAGTTGTATCTGATTCCTGAACTTTAAATCGATTATAACTTTGCGTGTAAAAATTGAATCATCATTTGTGTGAGGGCATTCGAAGGCTTTTGTTGAGCTTGAACTTGCATTTGAAGCAAGTATTGTGAGCTTGAGAATTTTTGTTAATCATGTGACACAACTTGAATCTTTGAGTACACAATTGATCTTTGCATAAGTAAATTGAGTATTGTTGTGTGCATTCATGATCGAGTCTTGTGTAGCACTATTCAAGACACTCTTTTTGAACGACTGAACTTGAGTTTTCTTGAGGACAAGCAAAAGTTTAAGCTTGGGGTGTTGATGAGTCCACAAAATGGACTCATTTAGTGCTATATTTTAATAGAAATTGTGTCCTTAAATGCTTATTTTATCTCAATGTCTGATAAAAACCCTTAAGTTTTAGGTATTTGAAGTTAGAAGGAAAGCATGGACACTAAGTTGCAAAAAGGAATGAAAAGAACGAAGAAATGAAGGCTTGAGGATCGCCGAGTCCACTTGGTGAGTCGCAGAAGGGTCTAGTGTGTTGAGCCCTGAAGGAAAGTATCAAGTCGGTGGAAAAAGGAAGCAGTCGGTGCATCATCGAGAAGTTCTGCGAAGAAGTACAATATCGCCCAATGACCCAGAGCACGATGATGTTGAGGGCTGGTGTAAGACGGTGAGGAACTACACAAAAGGGTAAATCGCCAAGTTGATCGGTGATTCCGACTAACGACGTCGAATGATACGCTGCAACACAAATCTGTGAAAACTATAAATACTAGTTAGAGTTGTCTTTTTAAGTGTGGAACAATTATTATAATTTTCACTTAGAATGGAACAATTATTATAAGTTTCATATATAGTAGTACTTTTTGATATTTTTGCTCTAACATTGAGAGGGTTTTGAAGACTTGAAGAAGAAGAGTATTTCATCTGCAAGGATTTGGACTTGGGTCTCTTCTATTCTTCATTCTTGGCCTGTAACAAGACTTAAATCTTCATACCTATTTCAATGTAAGCTCATTTAGGTATAAATTTCTATCTCTTGATGTGTGGCTAAAAATCCCAATTCATGGGATGTTATTTAACAAATATGGGTTAAGATAATTGTTGGGTCTTACTTGTTGATAGTCTATTCACAGTTTAAATATGATTTCGTTTAGTGTATGTGGATAGGTTTAATGAATTTTTAGTTACAAATATAAGTTTAGTTATGTGTTTTCAGCTTGCTCGAGAGAGAGGTCGTAAAACTATAACCACTAAATTGATGGCCGGTGTAAGTGGGTCGACATGAGGTTCAGCTCCAGAGATTGAACCCTAGTCCCATTTCCACACACTCAACTCGATAGAGTGAGTGCGTTAAGGCGTAGGCTGGTCTTCATGCGGGAAATGGGTGTTCGAGAGGAACGCATGATCATACCATGGTAATGATACACTTTGCATGCATAATAAGATGTAAGGGTGCATATAAGAGTTCACCTTTCAATAGACACTATAACACGTCATATTCATAGCTATACATGTAGAGTGTGTGTGTGCATATTGGTCCTCATAGTGACATATTAGCAACAACATTGATATTGAGTGTTCTTCCCTTAAAGGTATCACAATACATTCACAATGTCCCAAATTCATGAGCAATTCACATATAAAGTCCTTAGGGATTCTAGACCACACACCTACACTTCATCTTAAGAGACAAGGACACATTCAATATTAAATATGTACTACTAACATGTATATGATCAAAAATTCATATAGGGATCATATAGGTGGGGTCATTCCACAATAGTACCTAACATAATCAATCATGTAGACCAGACCTTATCCCTAACATTATCATTCACATTATACTCCTCATCATCAACACACTTTAAACATCATGCAAGCATTGAGGATTTCATACATAACCTTCATATCATAGCTTCATAAACATATGCATCAGAACCATCAATTCACTTCACATCAATTGTCTTCAATGCCATGATCTGAACATGCATAGATAGACAAGAAGTGAACACCGCCACCGTAAGTGGATCAAACCACACAACATCAACTCTCATACTACAGACTAGAAGTTAGGTCAACTTACCGATTCTCCAAGTCATGATCACCGTGGATCAATCCTCAACAATTCCTAATCAATTGGCATAGGTAGCAATAGGAATCAACAATGTAATTCAATATCATAAACATAGTCTAAGTCCAATTCCATAAACAAAGGGATCAACCCATAACTTTGCCCATAAGGACATAATCCTCAAATCATCAATATCCAAACAATTCAACATGAAAAAGTATAGATAATCATAAGAAACATCAATACAATCTAATCTAAACATAATTTCACTAATAGAGATCATACTCACAAAGACCCACATCGTAGGCCAATTTTCGAGAATTTGGGGATCATGGGTTCTTCAAGAATTCCTTTGAAGATTCTCTTAAAAACTTTAATTCCACACTAATTCATCAATAGAATTATTTAGAAAATAGTTCGACAAGGAACCCATGTTTAGATGGAAAATTGGAAATTTTTGTGTTTGAATCACTTTTGAAAATCTTTGATAGAACTCCTTGAATGAGAGGTTATTCAAGAGTCAAGAGTCACCATACCTTAATTATTGAAGACCCATGAAATTGAAGAAGAAATCAGTTGAAATCCCATCTTCTAGCTTGAGCTTCAACAAGGTCTTCAATGACGTTTTTGAAAGAATCTATTTTGAGAGAGAAGGGTCAATTTGAAGAATGGGATCTAATTCTAGGTTTTGTGGTTTTAACCAACTTAAAATACTCTAAAATAGGTAATATAACCGTTTATAATAATTCCCCAAAGTACCCAAACTACCCCTCACTTAGTTGGACCTTTTAAACAAATCAAACTAGAGTTTTATTTACACAGATTTCGTCGGAAAACAAGTTCGCGACGCGGAGGTGTTCACACAAGTTTTCATAAATTAAATTACGAGACAGTAGAGTCTGTGATGTGTCCGCGACCCGGAACAAACTTTTGGCCCTTGGTGGAGCTAGTTCGTGACGCGGACATGCTTCCTCCAAGCACAACTTCAAGCTGCCTTGGCAATTTGCTTGGCCAAGGTTGGGGTCCTCCTCGGGGACCCTTAGGGTGGCCCCCGGGGTGTCGTATCAGAACGCTTTGACCCTAAAAACATTTATTAAGACACTAGGGTCACCTCCACTAATTTTAGACTCCAAACAACAAATAAAAACATGAACAACATACTACAACACACCAACACGTAAAAGACTAGTTTACGAACGTCTTGGTCGTCCTTTGGCATTTGACTTCCAAACTCTTTAAAACTGACTTAAAAGCCTATTCTTCATTTTTTTGACAAGTTATTAATGCATAAATCCATGTGAGGCTCTAGTTTATCCAACTTTAGTTTAATGGTCGTTACAATATCCCCCACTTAGGGACATTCGTCCTCGAATGACACTTAAAACACTTTTGAGGACTCAATGACCTAACTAGCAGCTCACAATACACAACATACAACATCAACATAAGAGCACACATCAAGGTGGAACATCAACTCCACATAAAAGGCTCAAAACAAGTTTGTGCAATTCTAGAAAGTCGCAACAACTCTACCAACTCCTTATGCATTGACTTTATTATTTCCCATTTCATTATAGGAACTTCCTTCTCCAAATCATCACTATGCTTAAAACTCTTTACTTCTCATAAGTATATGAGGAACTACCTTATGCATATTCAATGAGCATCAACATATATATTAAACAATCAACAAGACATTTCTTTAACATGACAACATCAAGCATGCTCATTACACCTCTCATAAAGTCAACATAACACAACATCTATGGGTGCAATTTCAACCATGAGAAATAAAGTTCGTGAAAACTCAAAATACAACTTAAGCATGAATTTTCCACAAAAATATGCACATACAAGAAAATCATGTCATAATCATCAATCTCATTCCAAACACCAACGAAACACAACATGCAA
Source organism: Solanum verrucosum (assembly GCF_900185275.1). Taxonomy (NCBI): domain Eukaryota; kingdom Viridiplantae; phylum Streptophyta; class Magnoliopsida; order Solanales; family Solanaceae; genus Solanum; species Solanum verrucosum. The sequence continues at coordinate 357,642 of NW_026020213.1, forward strand.
CTATCTCATTAAAGCACGTTATGCAACTTTATCATAAGAAATCATTTAAGCATGCACTTTAAATCAACTCATGCACTACCAGTAAGTTGAAACATTATTCACCAACTCATAATGCATCAACCACATAGGCCTTTCTCGTGTTAATAGGAGGAACTACCTTCTCCTAAGAATGACATGATATTTACCCCTTTTATATCATCATAGGGTCCATTATGCAATGGCTTTCAAGTGCACACATAGACATTATCAACATTTTCACTCATGAGGCAATTAAGCAATTCATATTAGTTGCACCCTAACATGAGGATTATAGATCATCTACTATTCTTATCATTTCATCATCATACTATCAAGAACATACATGACATTACCAATGTTTAGTTATGTTCAAGGAGGGACTACCTTCTCCTTGTCACAACATACACACATGGCATCATAAAACTCATAAGAAAGCATTACACAAATGCCAATTATTTTAAGGAGAAATTCCAACTTCTAACCTAAGCATGCTCATACTCTCTTCCTCATGAAGTCAAGAGTGCATTCACCATATAAAGATGCATATTGACAAGAGAAACATGAATTTTATTACTAAAATTCCATTTTTATGTAGTAAGAATCCTTCGAAACATGCATAACATAGTGTCTTCTAGGACATGCATAACATACGGAGATCACGCACCTCATAATCATATGCAAGACTCCAAATATGAACAAGCTACTAGAAACTCTTTGGTCTCAAGCTTCAATAAGAATAGAAGGAAAAGATAAGGATATCAACAACCTTACTATTCACTCATCATTCCCCACTTAGGGTAAACCCATCTAAGAACACATTAAAGTAACCAAGAGAACTATCGCTTACCAATTAAGCACAATGTCAAACTCCTTTAATCATTACCTCCTTCATCTCTAAGGTAGGAACCATTCTCCACTAAATCTTCACTATACTCTGTTAGGTGAGGATTTCAAGAATCCAAACAAAATGAGTATCTATACCACTCCGCTTCATATCTATCACCTAAAGTGGTTCTCAACATAGAGAACTCAAGGAAGATCAATGTAAAAATATAAAGGGCACCCAAGACCTTACCATCTAGGCACATTATCCCCCACTTGGGGTGAGCTTAATCAACTCTTTATCACACCATACCCTCATCATCACCTATGGTGAAACTTTCCGGTCAACCATGCCTAGGTATTATCTAAACACCCTCTTTGAATGACCATACTTAAGATCACTCTTACAAGACAACTATCCTATTTAGAGTTGGTCAACATTTATTCTCTTGTCCTTCCTATGAACTAAGGGGTACATGTAACTCTCCAACCTAACCTTAGAGCAAAACACTATCCGAACTGATGGAACAAAACCCCTTTTTCCCCTCTTAGGGCAAGCTTACACAAGAACTCTTATTCACACAAGGACAACCATGAAGCATCACTCATAAGAAAAAGGTAAATTTCAACACACACTAGTTACCACATTCCTTCAAAACTCCTCAAATCTTCACCATTACTTTCTACTATCATTACCCATCACCATAAAGCAACTCATCATGCTAAAAAGGATTTCATTCTTTCCATAACGACTCTTATCATATGAGAAGTACACCACCATAAAATATTTTCAATGTAATGCTCCCAACCTCACAAGTCACACATACACATAATTGGCATCACAATACGATTTCCAAATCTACCTTCATATATATACTCATATAGTCACCACATCATAATAACCAATAAAACTCACATTTTCTTCCCTCGATCCTTGCAACATCACCACTTCCAAGTAATCACATCTAGAAGACCACCGAACAAGGGAAAATAAGAGAGAGAGATCATAGGGAGTTAAGCTCTACTGCACGACACAAGACTAATGAAGAAAGTGAAACTTCTATCTTCCTATAGCCTCTCGCTCATAGATGTGCCACGACTAACATCGATGAACAAAACTCTACTAGACGTGGCTCATTAGATGTTGAATCCTAAGACCATTTTGATAACCTTATTCTCTGATAGCAAGTTTGTAACGACCCGAGAGCACCCCCTAGTCATTATCGTCGTATTCAACCTCTCGAAGGTCTTATACAAGCCCTTAGCATTCGTCATAACATTTATCATAGAAAAATAGTAGAAAATTTAAAACGTTTTAGTAATATAACACAAGACATAAAAGTCACCTCATTAAACCTTTAATACAAAAATTGGAGTACTACGTCTCAAGGTAGCCATCTTAAAACATGACTACAACACAAGAGGGACACAACCCTTACAATACAAAAGAAACTACTATCTAGTACATAGAACTTAAAGAAACTCTTTAATATAAAGGTCTTCGAATCTTTAAGGACACACCCGAACTTGGGAATAGTAGGCCAAGCTCATCACTTCTAGGAAAGACCCTTTAGTCACCATCACCTACAGTTGGTGTAAAAAGATGAAGAAGAATGGTGTTAGAACAAGAATGAACTAAGTATGATAACCATTCAAAACGTACTCTTAAAAGGACATTTAGTTGAAAACCACGCATCATGCCTTTTTAGAGAAACTTCAAGAACATTTAATACATTAGGCACAATATAAATCACATACATCATCATACACATGGAACCATTCATAATTGCACATAGAGCCACCTATAACATTTCAGGCACATTCAATACATACATTTCATTACCTTCCTCTTTATCTTAACTCCTTTCCTCAAGCAACCCTTAGGGAATACTTGGTGCAATGTATCACCTTAAGGTTTCCAAGGGTGAACTTACATATAGCCTTCATCAATCTGAACACATATATTCATAGAGTCATAAGCACACCATAAGACATAGTCTTCACATAGAAACCATCACCTAAGACAACCCCGAAGTCACACTAGTGCAATGGGCAAGTAGCATCCCATAATACTACTCACACGAAGTATTCCTAGGAAGCCACCATAGACTAGGCACATCATACTCAACAAGTCATAACATCTTCATTTAACATTAGACATAAGACCAACATAGTTCATAAAATCATATAAGGACTCATTCCTTTACTACATCATTAGTCATAACCCATTTTGTTCATATCATAGGTAAATCACCCTCAAAACCCCTTCCCAAGCTACTTGTGCAATTTACACATGGAGTCCCATACCCCTACATATTCTAAGCAAACCCATTAAGAAGTCATAAGTGTAATTCACATGAATAATCATACTTCATGTCTTGACATAAGTAAAGTCAACTTTATCATGCTTTCATATTAGCAAACATAGACCATAGTTTTCATTACATAAAGATCCTAATCATAACCTCCCTTAGAGTCCACTTGTGCAATGCATAAGTAGGGTCCATAGTCCTACCTACACTAAGTAACTCTTCAAGAAATCATGACTAGAGTTCATATTCTTATCTTAGTTCATTTGTTAACTTTCGGGAGACATTGCAATAACCGACATAGATCATGTGAGCTACATGGAATCCGATGCTCTACTCCCATACCGATAAGAGAGGGTACTACTTGCCAAAATAGGACCTACATACATAACAACTATCTAGTGGATCCACTAAGCTAAGACCTCCGGGGGCACGTAGTTATGGAACAAGGAGATTGCTACTAGAAACCTTGACTTACTAGGCGTGGAGGTTTCCATCTAATGCGACAACTTCTAGTTGGGAACCCGGACTTGCTAAATGTGAAGGTTCTCTTGTGGAAAGCCGGACTTGCTAAACGTGAAGCCCCCACTCTCATTTTTCGTGTTCACTCGATGCTAAGCTCCAACTACCTTTTTAAACATCTTTAAGCCTTTATTTAACAGTAGTTCATAAAGTAGGCTTCAACGACTTAATCCCTCATATCATATAACTTAAAGGTTTCTGAGATGAGAATGACCTTTCATCGTAGAACCTACATTATGTGAGAATGACCTTTCACATAATCATACCATATTCATAACATAGTCTAGTTTAGAGTACAATTGAGGAAACCTTTCGAAAGACTCACTTTCACTAGATTATCATACACCTTATTCATTCATTTATGTGTGTGGCCTTTCACATAAACACCTTTATACAACACATATTCATACCTTGTTAATCTTATAGTTTGCATGCATAATAAGATGTAAGGATGCATATAAGAGTTCACCTTTCAAAAGACACCATAACACATCATATTCATAGCTATACATGTAGAGTGTGTGTGTGCGCATATTGGTCCTCATAGTGACATATTAGCAACAACATTGATATTGAATGTTTTTCCCTTAAAGGGATCACAACACATTCACAATGTCCCCAATTCATGAGCAATTCAAATATAAAGCCCTTAGGGATTCTAGACCACACGCCCACACTTCAACATAGGAGATAAGGACACATTCAACATTGAATAGGTACTCCTAACATGTATATGATAAAGCATTAATATAGGGGTCATATAGGTAGGGTTCATTCCACAATAGTACCTAACATAATCTATCATGTAGACCGCACCATATCCCTAACATTATTATTCCCATTATACTCCTCATCATCAACACACTTTAAACATCATGCTAGCATTGAGGATTTCATACATAACCTTCATAGCATAACTTCATAAAAATATGCATCATGATCATCAATTCAAATCACATCTATTGTCTTCAATGCCATGATCTCCACATGCATAGATAGACAAGAAGTGAACACCCCCACCATAAGTGGATCACACCACACAACATCAATTCTCATACTATAGACTAGAAGTTAGGTCAACTTACCAATTCTACAAGCCATGATCACCATGGATCAATCCTCAACAATTCATAATCAATTGACATAGCTAGCAATAGGAATTGGCAATGTAATTCAATATCATCAACTTAGTCTAAGTACGATTCCATAAACAAAGGGATCAACCCATAACTTTGCCCATAAGGCCGTAATCCTCAACTCATCAATATGCCGACAATTCAACATGAATAAGTATATATAATCGTAAGAAACATCAATAAAATTTAATCTAAACATAATTTCACTAATAGAGATCATATTCACAAAGACCCACATCATAGGCCAATTTTCGAGAATTTGGGGATAATGGGTTCTTCAATAATTCCTTTGAAGATTGTCTTAAAAACATTAATTCCACATTAATTCATCAATATAATGATTTAGAAAATCATTTGACAAGGAACCCATGTTTAGATTGAAAATTGAGAATTTTGGTCTTTGAATCACTTTTGAAAATCTTTGATAGAACTCCTTGAATGATAGGTTATTCAAGAATCAAGAGTCACCATACCTTAATTATTGAAGACCCGTAAAATTGAAGAAGAAATCAATTGAAAACCCATCTTCTAGCTTGAGCTTCATCAAGGACTTCAATGGAGTTTTTGAGAGAATCTATTTTGAGAGGGAAGGGTCAATTTGAAAAATGGGGTCTAATTCTAGGTTTTAGGGTTTTAACCAACTTAAAATACCCTAAAGTAGGAAGAATAACCATTTATAATAATTTCCCAAAGTACCCAAACTACCACTCACTTAGTTTGACCTTTTAAACAAATCAAACTTGAGTTTTATTTTCACAGATTTCTTCACGAAACAAGTTCGCGATGCAGAGGTGTTCCCACAAGTTTTCATAAATTAAATTACAAGACAGTAGAGTCCGCGATGTGACCGCGACGCGGACCAACCTTTTGGCCCTTGGTGGACCTAGTCCGCGACGCGGACATGCTCCCTCCAAGCAAAATTCAAGCTGCCTTGGCAGTTTACTTTGCCAAGGTTGGGGTCCTCCTTGGCGACCCTTAGGGTTGCCCCCGGGCGTCGTATCTGAACATTTTGACACTAAAAACATTTATTAAGACACTAGGGTCCCCTCTACTGATTTTAGACTCCAAACAACACATAAAAACATGAACAACATACTAGAACACATCAACACGCAAAAGACTACTTTCTGAATTTCTTGATCGTCCCTTGACGTTTGACTTCCAAACTCTTTAAAACTGACTTAAAGCTATTCTTCATTATTTTGACATTTTATTAATGCATAAAACCCATGTGAGGGTCTACTTTTTTGTGGGTCGTAACAACACCCTTCATGGTTGAAATTCTCAACTAGACCCAATCATTAACTTCAAAGTCAAGATTTCTTCTTCTAACATTGGCATATGACTTTTGTTGACATTGAGCCATTTTCAACCTTTCTCAAATACGTTGGACTTTTTTCATTGCCGCACGGACCAACTTGGGACCTATTAGGGAAAATTCACCCACCTCAAACAATCCTGTACGAGATCTATACCTCCTAACATATAGCGCCTCAAATGGAGCCATACCAATACTTGAGTGATAACTATTGTTATAGGCAAACTCGATCAGTGGAAAGTGATCATCCTAATTACCTTTGAAATCAATCACACAAGCCCTTAACATACCTTCCAAGGTTTGGTTACTACGCTCCGCTTGCCCATTGGTGTGTGGATGCAAGCTCATACTAATCTTAACACGAATACCTCGATAGAAGATAATGGACAAAGGAACTCCATGAAACTTTACCATTTCCCTCAAATACAACTTAGCATAACCCTCCGTCGAGTAAGAAACCTTGACTTGAATGAAATGAGATAATTTCATCTTTCGATCTACTATAACCGAAATGTAGTCATGTTGTCACCGGGTCCGAGGAAAACCAACAATGAAGTCTATATTTAAATCTTCCCACATCCACGTAGGAATGCTATTGTCTTGGGATAAACCTTCCAGTTTCTGATGTTAAACATTCACTTGTTGGCAATTAGGACACTTAGCCACAAATTCCGAAATATCCTTCTTCATTCCATTCCACCAATAGATCTCCCACAAATCACAGTACATCTTGGTGGCTCTCGGATTAATGGAATACCGAGAACTATGGGCTTCTGACAAAATTTGTTCCCTCAACTCATCAACATTAGGAACATACAAAGGACCTTGATATCTAAGCACTCGATCTCTCCCTTGGGAGAAAGCCTCCACGGATTTCTTAAGCACCGCTTTCTTAATTTAATCAAAGTTGGATGAAGACCTTGCTTCACTTTCACATCCTCAACAAAAGAAGATTTTGAACCATTGTTGACGACAACACGACCCTTCGTAGAGTCCACTAACTAAACACCCAACCAACCAATCTATGAATATCTCAGACCAACTCATTTTTATCTTCTTCAATATAAGCAACAATACCCATATAAAATCAACTAAGATATCCACCACCTCAATAATTTTACTGGGGTGATAGAGAACACTCATATCATAATCTTTCAATAACTCAAACCACTTTGTTTGGTGAAGATTTAGATCTTTCTAATTAAACACATATTTTAATCTCTTATGGTTGGTAGAACATCCACATGAAGAGAATACACATAGTGCCTCCAAATATTTAAGGCAAAAATAACTGCCGCTAGTTCAAGTTCATGGGTAGGATAATTCTTTTTATGCACCTTAAGTTACCTTGAAGCATAGGGAATGACTTTCCCATTTTCCATATTCACACATCCTAGCCAAATTATCGAGGTATCACAATAAACAACAAAACCATCAGTCCCTTCCGGCAAGGTCAACACCGGAGAAGAAGTAAGTCTATCCTTCAATTCCTAAAAACTCATTTCACATGATTCGGACCATATGAACTTAGCCTAATTTTGAGTCAATTCTATCAATGGAGAAGTAATGGAAGAAAATCCCTTAACAAACCTTCTGTAATAACCAGCCAAACCCAAGAAACTCCTAATATCCAAAGGGAATAGAGGTCTAGGCCAACTCTTAACCACATCCTTCTTCTTAGGATCTACCTCAATACACATAATTGAAAAAATATGACCAAGAAAAGCCACAAACTGTAGCAAAAACTCACATTTGCTAAATTTTGCACAGTGTTGTTGGTATTTGAGAATTTCCAACATAATTCTTTAGTGATTGATGTGATCATCCTCACTTCTCGAATAGATACATATATATCATCAATGAACACAATCACACACATGTCAAGATATTATCTAACCACATTATTCATCAAATCCATAAAAGCGGCTAGATCATTAGTCAAACCAAAAGATATCACCAAAAACATAGAATGACCATATCAGGTTTTAATAGCCATTTTCAGAATATCATCTTCCTTCACCCTCAATTGGTGATAACCCAACCGGTGGTCAATCATAGATAAGTAACTCTCTCCTTCAAGTTGGTCAAACAAATCATCTATACTTGGGTGAGGATAATTATTCTTAATGGTAACCTTATTCAATTGTCAATAGTCTATACACATGAAGAGAACCATCCTTCTTTCTAACAAACAAAACTGGAGCACCCCATGGAGAGATACTCGGTCTGATTAAACCCTTATCCAATAAACCTTTCAATTTTTCTTTCTACTCCTTAAGTTCTATCGGAGTTATTCGGTTAGGAGGCATAGAGATACGTTGCGTATTTGGGAGAAGGTCAATAGCAAAGTCTATTTCCCTTTTGGGAGGAATACAATGTTGTTTATCAAGGAAAACTTCTGGAAACTCGTTAATAATGGGGACCGACTCAAGGGTAGGAATCTACCTCCCTCACCCTAATTAGATGGTATAAGCAACCCTTGGAAATCATTTTTCTACTTTTAAGACAATAGAAAAACTTACCCATAGTCATATAATTTCCCCATTTCCATTTTGGGACAGGCTCATTCGGAAACTGAAACTTGACTACACGAGTTCTACAATCAACATAAGCATAACATGAGTGTAGCCAATCCATACCAAGGATAGCATCAAAATCTAGCATATCTAGCTCTACCAAGGCAACAAAAGTAACTCTATGGGACAAGGATATGATAAACTTTATATAGACCCTCTTAGCCATAATAGAACCACCAAGAGGAGTAGAGACAAAAAATGGATTTAACAACACATACAGAAGAATATCAAACCTCATTTCCACATATGACATTACAAAAGAAAAGGTAGAACCAAGGTCAAGTAAAGTATAAACTTTAAGTTGGAAGACTTTCAACATACCGATAACCACATCGGGAGAATCCTCTTGCTCACCATGTGTATAATGTGCATAAAGTCAGTTTTTCTAGGGAGTATTTGAACCCGAATAGCTTGGACCGGAGAAAGGATTTGGTAGAGCTTTTCGACGATTATCTCCTTCATTCTTAGCAATTGAAGGACAATCTCTTATCTTGTGGTCCATTTTACCACAACCAAAACAAGCATTGGAACCCGCTAAACATTTACCCTCATGCTTTCTTCCACACTTAGCACAAGTAGGCAATAATGACCCACTACCATTTCCTCCTTCATGATTAGGGTTAGACATCCTCTCTTTGTTGAACCTAGAAGGAGCATTGGAGGAACCTTGACCGAAAAACGTTTGTCAAAATCAAGAACAACCATGTCCATAAGACCTTGCATGAGAGAAATTACCATCACCGATTTTAGCCCTCTTTGTCTCCCTAGACATTTCCTTAAGTTTTCCTGTTTGATTTATTAAGCATGAACCAAGAGATGAGAAATGTCCAAGTTATTAACGAGCATAATGGTACGGCATTCTTTAACCACCACTTTGAACAAACTTGAAATGAACTTATTCATCTTTTCCCTAGGATTGGCAACCATTGTAGGGGCATATTTAGACAATTGTGTGAACTTAAAATATTCCTTCACACTAATACTTCCTTGACGAAGGTTGATAAACACAAGCACCTTTTCATCCTTCATCTTAAGGGGAAAAAACCTATCTAGGAAATCACCCTTAAATTTCTCCCAATCGAGAGGACCCACATTCTCTGGTCTCCCTTCTTTCCATTGGTTGCACCATATTTGAGCAACACCCTTAAGTTGATAAGCCACCAAATCTGCCTTTTCCGCCGTAGTCACTCCCATGATCATCAACACCTTGTAGACCTCATCAATGAATTCTAAAGAATCTTCATCAACCTTTGAACCATGAAACTCCAGAGGATTCATTCTAGTGAAGTCCCTCACTATAGATTCTACCGTACCCACATATGGGTTCACGGGAACTGCAACCTCCCTATTGGCTTGAGTTGTCATGGATTGGTCTAACACTTGAAAAGCATCTCTAAACTCCGCATTAGTCAATTGTTCGGCCAATGGGTTGACCGGAGCTTGAGGAGGAGCTTCTTGTTCAGCATTCTCCCTCACATTCTTTCTAGCATAAGCTCGTCGAGTTGCCATATCCTATAGAGCATCAGATAAGGATTAAGAGACAGACCTTATAGATTTAAACTATATTGCACAAGTTTAGGGTAATACAATAAGTGGCATTTCCTAATATCTTGTAGCCTCTCATTCATAAGTGTGGCGCGCTTCACACTCATGAACAAGACTCTACTCAACGCGGCTTATGAGAATTCCTAGGACCTTTCTAAACCTTGTGCTCTGATTACAAAGATTGTCACGACCTAATGTACCCCTAGGTGTAACATGGCGTATAGGACCCCGAGAGGCCCCATACAAGCAACTTATCATTCCAAACATAAGGCATAGAATGAATAAGAGATAAAGAACAACATTACAAGTCCAAAGTTTTATAAAAGTATAGCGGAAGTCTAAACACTTGTCTCATTAGCCTAGTACACAAGAATAAAATTGGACCTTGCCTATACAAAAACATAAAATAATAAAACTACATCCTCGAAGCATGAGAACTCACCGAAGCTCGAAATCACTCAAATCAACCTCTAGCCACAAAACTGAGAACCCTGACTGTCAGACCCTACATTTGGGGAAGAGTAGGAAAGAGTATGTGTTAGTACAAAATATGTACCAAGTATGATAGTGATAACTCCACAAATTGGACTCATTTAGGGCTTTATTTTGATAATAATAGTGTCCTCGAATGCTTATTTTGTCTCAATATCTTAAATTTCAAGTATTTGAAGTTTTATTGAAAGCATGGACACTTAGGCACAAAAAGGAACAAAAAGGCTGAAAAGAACGAAGAAGATGAAGCCTGAGTATGGCCAAGTAGACATGGTGATTCGCCGAAGGGATTCACTCTGCCCTTTGTTCAAGTACGCGAAGCTCTAAAGAAGAAGGATCAAAAGGCAATAAAAGGAGCAGTCGGCGCTTCGCCGAGTATTTCTATGAAGTAGTACTATACCGCCCAATGATCTAAAACGTGAAGATGCTGAAGGTAACCACGAAACGGCGATGAAACAAAAGAAAGGTGAGTCGCCAAGTCATTCGGTGACATCGACTAACCTTACCGAAAGTTTCGCCCAACACTATTTTATGAAGTCTATAAATACTAAACTTATTATTAATTTTAGAAGAGTCGAACATTTATTTTAATTTTCAGCATAGAATAGTACTTTTTGGCACATTTTCTCTCACGTTTGGAGAGGGTTTTGTGGGAAACTTGAAGAGAGAAGGATTTCATCTTCCCCAAGTTGGAAGTGGGTCTTCTCCATTATTCTTTCTTTGCTTAAAACAAGGTATAATTTCTTATACCCATTTCATTTTAGTATCATTTTAGGTGTATTTTGTTATTTGTTGATGTGTGGCTAAAAACCCTCATTCTTGGGGTGTGATTTAGCAAATACGTGTTGATATTGTTGTCGGGTCTTGCTTACTGATAGGTTAGATGTATTTTAATGGTGATTTCACTAGTGGTTGTGGTCTAATTTAATGGGTTTTTAGTTGCAAATAGAAAACCACCCATTTGTTTTTGGCTTGCCCGAGAGGTAGGTCGCGAAACCAAGACCACTAGATTGATGGCCTAAGAAGTGGGTTTACATGTGGTTCTTCTCGACAGGGTAAACCCTAGTCCCATATCCTAACACTCAGCTTGATTGAGTGAGTGGGGTAAGGTATAGGTTGGTCTTCATGCGGCAAGTGGGTGTCCGAGAGGAACCCATTTGAAACGGGGTAAGTTGCCCGAGAGGGAACTTATTTCCATTTAAAGCTTAGCCTAGTCACTATTATCTTGTAAATTTCCTATGGAAAGCATGTACCCAACGATTTATCTCAAATTGTATTATGGTCACACACCAAGAGCTTTCTCCCATAATTGATTTTCTTGTTTACTTTTGTTGTTTTTGCTACTTTTGACAAAACCCCCAATTGATATTTGACATTTTTGTGTCACCCGCTTTAATTTGCAATGTTTTTGTTCGTTAATGTCTCGAGGTCCGACTAATTAGAACTAAATTTTATTTTTCTATTAATTCTCAAAATTATTCCCTTGGGATATGACCCCGACCTTTAGTTGGGTTACTATATTATCGACGAATGTAGACACTCGTACGGTAGTCGTTGGTCACGATAGGCATCAAAATGGCACCGCTTCCGGGGAGTGGTGTTACTTGAGAAATTGTAGCTAAGTTAAGTTTTCGTTCTGTTTTAGCCATAGTTTTACTAACCTTACTCTTGATCTCGCTCTGTTAAGTTGTGCTTTTAAGCACTGTGTAACTAGGTTGAATAAGCACCCACAAATCAATGGATTTTCCTCCACTAGAGGTAATGAGGCTTCGAGATTGCATACTGACCTTCAAGCAGTTGGAGGGAGAACAAATACATAAATAGCGGCCACGATTCAAAGGGCTAATAACTAAATGTCCAAATCATGGCATCCCTGATATGGTTCTTCTGGACTGCTTCTACAGAAGCCTCTACTCCGAAAACAAGCAGTTACCTGATCAACTAATTCCAGGAGAGATTGCACATATTCCCTATATGATGGTGGATCAGTTGTTACACCACATGGCTGAATTTGGGCGAGTGATTGAGAAGGATGTTATGTTTGCCACGATGAGGTCACATGTGGATGTATTGGCCAAGAGGGTGATGAAGATTAAATCTCATTGCAAGAAAAAGGATAAATGTGCCCCTCTTGGTGAAAGAAAGAGTTATAGGGACAAGGAGGTGGAACGCATTGAGGAAATGCTCTCAACCATTCTGCTGAAGTTGAGTGAGCATGATGGAGCGCTGGACAAATTGAAAGAGCACACTGAAGGCATAAAGCGCGTAAATTGGTCTCACTCCAAAGCTGTCTAGCAGCTATAAAAGCTTATAGAGTAGGCCTTACCTCATGTTCACGCACATGAAAACCAGGGGTTACCTCATCATGATGTGGGTGGCTCCAACTATAAAGCTTAAAGTCTTAACTTGCGTCGTGCCACAACGTTAACTAAAGGCGCTGTTTGGGAGGCAACCCAAAACCCCTTATTATCTTATATTTGTGTACTAGTAAAATAATAGTGTCTTAGTTTTACAGTTTAAAGTGTAGTAGGTGCCAAAGAGGTGCAGAATGGTGAGTAGCAGACCCAATTGGCGAGTCGCCGAAGACGCCAGTGATCAATGTTATTTTGTCGTTTGACTCAAGGCACCCTCTGAGATTGGAGTCTGTAAAGCTTGACGATCTTAAGAAGGATTCGGCAATTCGCCCACCTGATTGGCAACCCCGATGGTCATCACTGTTTGAACATCCACAGATGTTGAGAAGTTTTGTAAAATTTGGCGAAGTGAAAATTTGTTTGGAAAAGTGGCAAATAACTCAGAAGTCAAAGAACTATCACTAAATGGGAACGAACTGGATAAGCTACAGGCCAGTGCACAAAAAGGTAGCTGATAATCACTCGAGAGTGTGGGTTGAAGATAGGTGCATTGGAATACTAAGAAAAGTTGTACAGAGCTTGATGAATCACTCAGCAATGCACCAAATGTCCCCAACATACCTTTTGCTTTACGCGACATCTGTTGAAGGACTTCAACTCGAAACAGCTACCTAACCAGGATTATTCTCTAGCCCTATCTCTGTCTTTCTTTAATTTTACCTTTGGATTATTGTTATATATTTGAGGACAAATATTTTTTTTGTGGTCGGGTGAGGCCCACACCCTTTGTGTTGATAGTTGTGCTTTGTGTATATATTTGGGTGTTTTAAATTGTGTTAATACTATTTTCTGTAGATGTTTGAGCTTGTGGTTTCGTTTATTTTTATTTGCAAAATTATTATGACCCTTTCGAAAAAATTTGAATTTTTCACACATTTTTGCCACCCCTCCTGAGTTGATGTGGCTATTGTTTTGCAAAAAATTTGAGTCTCAGTTTCGATCACTATCAAGGGCTTGAATAGAGCTCTCAATCGAACCAATATGAATGTACGGCTACGATGAGGCCAAATGAAGTTGCATAAACAATATGTGAACTCTTTGCATCCCATTGTGATTAGCCATTTATCGAATTGATTCTCTTGTAATAACCGTTGCACACTAGCGAAAGTGTGTGCTCTTGTTTGACTTAAGTGTCGATGCCTTGTGTGATTAGCTTGCCGTGAACCTTGCATGAATAAACCAAGAATTTTCCCTGTTAGTTTGATTGATTTAGAAAGGTGTGCTCTTGAAATGATCTTAAGCAACTTTATAGAGTGTGAGACAAATTTGACAAATACCTCTTTTGTGGCCTACCCATGAGCATCTGAAACTCTTTTGAACACCCTTTGAGCCTTACCTTTCTGTGGAAGAACATTGATGAACCCTAGACCTCATTTGACCCACTACCTATAATCCTCTTGATTTGTGGTTTAGCAAATAGCTAAAAGCCTAAGTTGGGGGTGTGGTGAAAAAGGAAAAGGAGAAGTCAAGAAGTGCAAGAAGAGTCCCATTTTACCTAGGGTGCTGCAGAAACATAAAAAATAAATAAATAAATAAAACTATGGAATAAGCACAAAAGAAATTGGGTTTCCTAGTAATCCATTGAGGTGAATAAAAAGATGACTTAGAAGCACTAGAAAAAGAATTGAAAGAGGGAAAGAACGGAATGCCTTGAGAACACCACACCTCAAGGATGAAAAAGTGACTGAGCCTAAATGACCATACCTTTGCACTCAGCCTCATTACAAGCCTTGAAAAGACCTTTTTTATCTTGAGTAAGACAATTCAAAAGTCGATTGGAAAATAAAGGTAAACTTGTGGTGAAAACATGCATTGTGTTCCTCTTTTTGAGTGTGAGCGTTGCATCTGATTCATGATCTTAAATTGATTAACCAATAGGTGTGAATATGGAATCATTCTTTGTGTGAGGGCATTTAGATACTTTTTGTTGATCTTGAACTTGCACAACTAGCAAGTATTGCCATAATGAGAATCTTTGGTAGTGGCGCGTCACAACTTGAATCTTTAAGTACACAGTTGAATTTTGCATAAGTACTTTGAATCTTGTTGTGTATGTTCATGATTTAGTCTTGTGTAGCAGTATTTGAGACATCTTGTTGAACGACTGAACTTGAGTTTGTTTGAGGACAAGCAAAAGTTTAAGTTGGGGTGTTGATGAGTCCATAAATTTGACACATTTAGGGCTTTATTTTGACAAGAATAGTGTCCTCGAATGTTTATTTTGTCTCAATATCTGATGAAAACTCTTAAGTTTCAGGTATTTGAAGTTTTATTGAAAACATGGACCCTTAGGTGCAAAAAGGAACAAAAAGACTGAAAAGAACGAAGAAGCTGAAGCATGTGCATCGCCAAGCACACTTGGCGATTCGCCCAAGGGATTCACTCCGCTATTTGTTCCAGCGAGCGTAGCCTTGAAGAAAAAGTATCAAAAGGAGATTAAAGGAGAAGGCGACACTTTGTCGAATATTGAATATTTCCGTGAAGCACTACTATACTGCCCAATGGTCCAGAACATGAAGATGATAAAGGCAAGCACGAAACAACGATGAAACAGAAGAAGGGCGAGTTGTCGAGTCATTTGGTGACATCGACTAACCTAGCCAAAATATCCGCCAGCATTATTTTTTGAAGTCTATAAATACTAAACTTATTATTAATTTTAGAAGAGTCATACATTTATTTTAATTTCTAGAATAGAATAGTACTTTTTGGGATATTTTCTCTCAAGTTTGGAGAGGGTTTTGTGGGAGACTTGAAGAGAAAAGGATTTCATCTTCCCCAAGTTGGAAGTGGGTCTGCTCCATTCCTCTTCCTTTGCTTAAATCAAGGTTTAATTTCTTATACCCATTTGATTTTAGTATCATTTTAGGTGTATTTTGTTATTTCTTGATGTGTGGCTAAAAACCCCATTTTTGGGGT
Source organism: Solanum verrucosum (assembly GCF_900185275.1). Lineage (NCBI taxonomy): Eukaryota > Viridiplantae > Streptophyta > Magnoliopsida > Solanales > Solanaceae > Solanum > Solanum verrucosum. The sequence goes on from NW_026020213.1 coordinate 373,713, forward strand.
GTGATTTAGCAAATATGTTTTGATATTGTTGTTGGGTTTTTCTTGCTGATAGGTTAGATGTATTTTAATGGTGATTTCACCTAGTGGTTGTGGTTTAATTTAATGGGTTTGTAGTTGCAAATACAAAGCCACCCATGCGTTTTCGGCTTGCCCGAGAGGGAGGACGCGAAACCAAGACCACTAGACTGATGGTCTAAGTGGTGGGTCGATATTAGGTTCAGCCTGAGAGGGTGAACCCTAGTCCCATATCCTAACACTCAGATCGAGAGAGTGAGTGGGGTAAGGCGTAGGCTTCTCTTCATGCGGCAAGTGGGTGTCCGAGAGGAACCCATTTGAAATGGGGTAAGTTGCCCGAGAGGGAACTTATTTTCATCGAAAGCTTAGCCTAGTCCCTATTATGTTGTAAATTTCCTATTGAAAGCATGTACCCAACGATTTATCTCAACTTGTATTGCGGTCACACCCCAAGAACTTTCTCCCATACTTGAGTTTTTTGTTTACTTTTGTTGTTTTTGCTACTTGTGACAAAAACTCCTATTGATATTTGAAACTTTTGTGTCACCCCGTTGAATTTACAATGTTTTTGTTCGTTAATGTCTTTAGCTACGACTAATTAGAACTAAATTTTATTTTTTTATTAATTCTCAAAACCACTCCCTTGGGACACAACCCCAACCTTTAGTTGGGTTACTATATTATCGACGATCGTAGACATTCGTACCATAGATTACTGTCGTTGGTGATGATAAGAATCAGCTAGTCATGTATATAAACATTTAAATCATGCCAAAATAGGACATTTTGATGAGCATGCAATGATCAAGCTAAAACATGGGAGAAGAGTTAGAAAACATGAGTCATAAAACATGATCAATGCAAGTGAACATCATTTTAAAACATACTTACGAGACTTCTTGAAGTAACCTTGGTTCATCATAACTTTACTTGATTGTTGGAAGCAGTCTTAAACGACATATAAGACCATGAGAGCTATCTTATATCATGAAATCCAGTGTCTGCCCCACACTGAAAATGAGTTGTCCTACTTTCCACGGTAAAGACCATAAACTTCTAGCAGTTATGGATCCACTAGTGACTATCTTTATAGACTCTCCAATGTTGGCACATAGTTTATAGAACTTGGGTAATCATCACTCGCTTCTCGGTTCTAAGCGTAACTTCCACGGAATGGTTCTCATTCATATTCATTTTATCTCTTAAAGGAACACGGGTAAGCACCTCTTGTCCTTACTTCACGTGGCATGGGTAATCGCCTCTTGTGTTTCTATATGATATGGATAATCGGCTCTTGTCTTTTACTTAGAGAGCTTGGATAATTGCCACTTTCCTCAACATTAGCATAGTTTCTTACTTATTGGTTCATTTTAGGTGACAAGACCTTTCAAACCTAAGAACAATTATTATGTGAGAAATCCTTTCACAATCATACATTCATGTGTATATGAGAAATCCTTTCAACACCACAACAACAACAACATTATTGACACTTCACTCTTAAAAGATCCTTAAAACATTTACATCAATTTCATAAGAACATGCATAATCCCATAATTCACCTTTCAAGATTAAAAACCCACTTTCAATAATCAACAACTAGAAAACATGGGTTAGGCATGGGTTCATAGAAATTAATCATAAATTCATGTAATTCTATCAATTCATCCTTGATTTCATATAATATTCTTTCATAATCCAAAACCCACATTATATGATCTTAACTTGGAAAAAATGGGGATTATGGGGAATCATCACAAAAACATGAGATTAACTCAAGTCGTGCATAAACGATCATCAATGCATCAATTAAATCAATTAAAAAGAGAACCCACAACATAGAAGAAAACCCTAACTCACTTGGGAATTTCTATCTTTGAAAATAGGAGAATTTGAGAACTCCATGAATGGAAGGGATCCATGGATGTAAACCTTCATACCTTAATGCCAAAAGCTTGCCTTCAATGGTGGAATTGGAGACTTTCCTGGAAACCCTATGTTGAACCCTTCTTCCTTAGGTTTCTAGAGAGACAAAATATTTTGGGAGAGAAGACTTGTTCTTCTTTTGTATACTTAAGAGAATGACTTGAATAGGTAAGTTTTGGGGTTAAAATAATTTATATAGGGGTTCTAGGTAACGGCATAATGAGATATTATCAAGATAAAATAATTGGGAAAAGACCGAACTTCCTTTAACTTACAGCTGATGCGAACCTCTAGGTGTAGGCCCACACGAGCCGTCAAGGACATCACGGGCTGTAGTGGCAGCCCTGGTCCTTGACCACTGGCTTTGGAAGGCTCTAATATGCATTAGCCCAACACACAACCACCATCACGACCTGTTTGGCTCTTAACGAGTCGTCCGGTTTATTGTGAGAGGAGCCTGCCTTAGGGAGCACACTGCCTAAACCCTTACGGGCACTACCACGAACCGTGGTGCCCTTCAAGAGGTGTCTAATGGCTCATGGGAGGAGAGCCTATCTTTGATAACCACTAGAAGGGTTAACGAGCAATACTACGAGCCATGGTGACCTTCACGGTCCGTGAAGGGATCCATGAAGGATACCATGGCTCAGTGGAGGGCTGGTGATCTCCCACTTAACTCTCTATTCTATGTTTCTTGATTTTGAGGTGGTATATCACCTTTTTTTTCTAATTTAATCACATAATACATTTCACTATACTTCACTTTTACGATTTTGTTACCCTTGCTCATTGACATAGTGTGGTACAGACCAATTTTGGATGAATCAAAGTAATGGTATCAACAAAAAGGTATTTGGAGTATTATGTGGTTATCAAAGAAATATAAGATAAAAAGTTTAATGGGGCTTCACTAAGGAAAATTATTTTGGAGGAACATAAGAGAGTTAAATTGGTTATTTAAAGAAATGCCTCAATCCTATTTCATAATTCATTAAAGTTACATGTTAATAAGGCACGAAGCTAGTCGAAGATGACATTCTATGTAAGAACTAATGAAACACTCACCACATATGGTATCATTTCTTACAGAAAAGGACATAAACAATTTAGCATGCTCATATAACTCACATTCAATGTTTTCCACACAATTAGGCAAAACATTTTCAATTTAAAGTCCAAACAACGAGCCTGTGTGTTTCTTATGGTTACTAATTCCATTATAGTTGCATATTCAAATGTGAACTACCCATGAAGTCTAGCTAACTATTTTTAGCAATGCTTCAAAATACCAGAATTCCAGTTTCACAATCTATCAATGTATGACTAATTTTGCCTTAAGATAGTAATCATCCATCTATCGATGGAAACAATCATTTTTATGACTAAATCAAGTCACCCTAAAAAAACAAAAGAAATTGCAAGAAATCTAGTCCTAATCAGTTAAATGAGACTATTCTCAGTAGAAGGATCGAAAACAAAAGTCGAGGAACCCAACCTAAGACACAAAAAGACTCAATAAAGAAGTAAAATATGCACAAGGAAGTTATCTCATGCGCCACAGTTAGAAAAGCAATGTCTCCAGTGCAAGAAAAAAACAATGAGTATAGAGAAAAAAAAAACTCCCTTTAGGCCTCTATGCCTCGCTATTGCAATCAGTAGTCGCCACATTTGTGGCAAAATCCACAACCATAAAGGTCGTATCAGCATCACAAGGATAAGTGTCATTATTATTACAATTACCATCACCCTCCCTCTCATCCTCCTCATAAACAGTGGCATCTTCATCATCAATAGGCTTTTAAAATGTTAGGCCCATACGACACTTATACATTGTGATGTCCGTTAGAGGGTACCACTCCACCAATTTAGTAGTCTCCTCCTCCTTGACTAGATGAACACCGATCCACAACAACTCAGCCATACCATACATCCATCCACCAAACTATCATCCCTGGATTTCTGATCTATAGTCCATAAAACTAGCCCATGTGACTAATCTTACGCCTTGGTCTAGCGTTTTGTGAAGGGTCCCTAGCCTGTTTGAGGCTTGTTGAAATGCCCGTTAGCTCACTTTAACCTTTTTAAAAGTTTTAGGTATTAAAATATCTAACCCTTGGGAACATTCGTCCATGTACGGAAATCAAGCAAACTTGAAAATAGTAGGAGAGAAACTAACAACCTAGTATGAATGCACTTAATCCAAATGCCCATAACAACAGAATAACACCGACTTAAAAAAAACATACTAAAATCATCATTTCATAAGACATACATGCAAATCATACAAAATTGCACATAAGCATGAAGCAATTAATAAAGGTGAAACTATATCTACAAAAATTAGATTTTTCATGAGCATGAATGCATGAGGAAACTTTAGATCGACCAAGAAGCATGAAACAAAAGGATGAACCATGAGGTGCTAAATACCTTAAGCTACAGTAAGAATAGAGGGAATGGGATAAGGGTATCGGGACATCATATCGGCCTCGGTCTCCCATGTAGCACCCTCAACCATTTGATTCATCCACATTACTTTTACGAATGCAACCTCCTTATTCCCCAACTTCCAAAGTTTCCGGTCTAAAATATTAATCGGAACCTCTTCATAAGAAAGACTTTCGTTTGTACCAAGAATGTCTAATAATACAATAGAGGTCGAATCTCCAACACATTTCTTAATTAAGGACACATAGAAACCCAAATGTACAGATTTTATTTCATTAGGAAAATAAAAATCATAAGAAGCTTTGTCAATACGCCTCAAAATATGATATGTGCCTACATATTGGGGACTAAGCTTCCCCTCCTTTCAAAACTTCATTACACCGTTCATAGATGAAATTTTTAAGTAAAACCAATCATCAACATCAAACTAAGGATGTCTTTTTCTAAAGTCGGCATAGGACTTTTGTTGACTTTGAGACATTTTAAACCTTTCTCTTATTAGTCAAATTTTCTGCATAGCCTTGTGTACCAATTTATGACCTATAAAAACAACCTCACAAACCTCAAACCAGCGTATAGGAGATCTGCACTTCCTATTATAACGAGGCTCAAAAGGAGCCATACCAATACTTGAATGATAGCTATTATCATATGCAAACCCATTTAGAGACAAATGATCATCCCAATTACCCTTAAAATCAATCACATAAGATCTCAACATATCTTCCAAAGTCTGAATAGTGTGCTCCTCATTCCAATGTATTTGAGGATGAAAGGATATACTAATCTTGACATGAATACCAATTCCTTATTTAATAGAATTCCAAAAATGAGAAGTACATTTGGTACCACACTCAGAGAAAAATGATAGGGGCACTCGATGCATCCTAACCATGTCCCTTAGATATAACTTAGTATAATCCTTTGCCGAATAAGAAACCTTGATGGGAATAACATGAGCTGACTTTGTCATACGGTCTACTATAACCCTAATATAGTCATGTTGTCGCTGTATGCGGGGTAAACCTATGATAAAGTCCCCATTAGCATCTCCCCATTCCTATGTAGGAATGCTAATAATTTGGGAAAAACCTCCCAAGTTTTGATGTTCAACATTTACTTGTTGACAATTGGGACACTTAGCTACGAATTCCGCAATATACTTCTTCACCTCATTCCACTAATCGACCTCTTGCAAGTTACAATACATCTTGGTGGCTCCTAGGTGAATGAAATATCAAGAATTATAGGCTTCTAATAAGATTTTCTCTCTCAAGTCATCAACATTGGGAACAAATAAATGACCTTGATATTGAAACACACCAGCTCCTCTTTTGGATAAAGCCTGAATCGGCTTCTTAAGAACCACTTCATTTAAATAAACCAAAACTGGATGAAGACCTTGGTTGGATTTTACATCAAACACATAAGTTGATTCGGAACCAATATACGCAACAACACAAGCCTCATTTGAATTAACTAAACGAACACCTAATGGAGCTAGTCTATGAACATCATGAGCCAATTGTTTCTTACCATCCTGAAAAATGAAAAAAATATTCATCCACTACTACATTAGCTTTGGTTGGGTTATAAAAGACGCTCATATCATAGTACTTCATGAGTTCTAGCTATCTATGTTGACAAAGATTTAGATCCCTTTGATTGAACAAATATTGCAAACTCTTGGGTCAATAAAGACATCGACATGTACACCATACAAGTAATTCCTCCAAATCTTTAAGGCTAAAACAACAACTTCTAGTTCCAAATCATGGGTAGGATAGTTCTTTTCATGTATCTAAAGTTTCCTTGAAGAATAAACAATAACATTCCCATTTTATGTAAGAACACATCCTAATCCAATCATTGACAAATCACAATAAACAGCAAACCCATCGCAGCCTTCCAGTGAAGTCAACACCGGAGCGAAGGTAAGTCTATCAAGCACTACTTGAAAACTCTTCTCACACGCTTAAGACCAATAGATCTTAACTTTCTTTTGGTTCAATGCAGCAAATTGTGAGACAATCGAAGTAAACCCATCCACAAACCTTCTATCGTAACCAATCTAACCCAAAAAACTTTTGATATCCGAAAGGAATAGTGGTCTAGGCCAAATCTTAACCACTTTCATCTTCTTAGGATCTACCACAATACCCTTATTTGAAACAACGTGACCAAGAAAATCTACAGATCTAAAAATCGCATTGACTAAACTTTTCAAATAGTTGTTTGTCCTTTAGGACTTCGAACACAATCCTCAAATGATCGGCATGCCCATCGTCACACAATGAATAAATAATTTTTTTATAAATAAACAAAATCATAAACATACCAAGATATTGTCTAAACACTTTATTCATCAAATCGATGAATGTGGACGAAGCATTAGTCTAACCAAGTGACATTACCAAATATTCATTATGACCACAAAAAGTTCGAAAAGCATCTTCAAAATGTCATCTTCCTTCACCCGCAATATATGATAACCTTTTCCAAGGTCAATCGTAGAGAAGAAACTTGCTTCTTGTAGTTGGTTAAACAAATCATCAATTCATGGAAGATGGTAATTATTCTTAATGGTGACTTTATTCAATTGATAGTGTAGTCAATACATATGCAAAGTGAACCATCTTTCCTATGCACAAACAAAACTAGTGCACCCCATGAAGGGATCCTCTGTTTGATAAAACCCTTATCCAACAAATCTTTCAATTGTTCCATCAATTCCTTATGTTCTGTCAGATCCATATGGTATAAAAAATAGAAGTAGGCTACATACTTGGGACAAATTCAATACCAAAGTCTATTTCTCTTCCGGGAGGAATACTAGGTAGATTATCTAGGAACACTTCCAGAAACTCAATTACAATGGGGACCAACTCAAGAATAGGGGTTTCAGAATACGTATCCCCAATCTAAACAAGATGATATACGCAATCTTAGAAGTCATTTTTCTATATTTAAGACAAGAAACAAACTAAACCTTAGACATAAAATTTCCTCCTTTCAACTATAGGATGGGTTCATTCGTAAACTGAAACTTAAAAAATTGGGTTCTAGAATCGGCAGAATCATAACAAGAAACAAGCCAATCCATATCCAGAATAGCATCAAAGTCTAACATATCAAGCTCTAATAGATCAACATGAGTAATTCTATGGTAAGGATATGAGACAATTTCTATATACTCTCTTAGCAACAGTAGATTCACCAATTGTATTAAAGACAAAAAAAAGTCTAATAAAATATCTAGAGAAACATCAAACCTCATATAAACATAGGGCGTAAAAAAGGTAAGGTAGCACCGACATCAAGCAAAGCATAAACATAAAGATGAAATACTTTCAACATACGATAACCACATCGATAGAACTCTCTTGATCATGATGAGTTTGGAGAGCAAAACGTCTATTATTTTTCTGACACCCATTAGAAGCTTATGAAGGGGTAAGGTTGAGCCCGTCGATGATTGTCTCCTTCATTCTTAACAACCAAGGGAAAATCTATTATATTCTGATACGTGTTTCCACAATCAAAACATGAATAAGAAGTGACAAGACATTTAACATCATGCTTTCTTCCATACCTATTACAAGTAGATAAAAGAAGATCCACCACTATTCCCTTCTTGAGGTTTATGGTTAGACACCTTATCTTTGATGAACCTTGATATTGGAGCATTAGCGGAACCTTGATCGGAGAACCTTTGTTGGAACCTAAAACGACCATGTCCATCAGACCTTGAATTTCAAAAGTCACTATCACTGGTATTTGCCCTTTTTGCCCCTGTAGAGCTTTCCTTAAGCTTATCCTCTTTTATTTTTTGATCATGTATCATTAAACAAGAAACATCCATTTACTGAATAAGCATGGAAATATGACATTCCTTAACCACCATTTCGGACACACCCGAAATAAATTTACTCATCATTGCCATAGAGTTGGAAACCATAGAAGAAACATACTTAGACAATTGTGTAAGTTTCAAATCATACTCTTTCACACTCATCTTTCCTTGACGAAGGTTAATGAACTCAAGAACTTTGGCCTCCTTCATCTTAAGGGGAAATAATGAAACAAGGAATTCAACTTTGAACTTTTCCCGGTCAAGAGGACCTGCACTAAACTTAAGCAACACCTTTAAGCTGATAAGCGGCCAATTCTATCTATTCCACTTACATCACACCCGTGATCATCTATTACGACCCGAGGGTACCCCCTAGAAGTAACATGGCGTACTAAACACCGAAGAGCCTAGTATAAGCCACTTAGCAAATGATAACATAAGAACATAGGAAATTCTACAGAAATTTAAAACATTTCATTACAATCAAAGTCTTTTATAAAAATAGGTGGAAGTCTCCAACACTATGTCTCATACCATCTACATCATTTGAACGACACATTGGGACACGACTCATATAAAATCTCTAAAAGTAACACAAATAACATAAGGGTAATAAAGGGGTTTGTCCTCGAAGCTGTGAGGATTCACCAAGTCTTTAACTGCATGCTCCTTAGAAACCCATGTTCCACAAATAGTGCTCAAGTCTCCAAACCCTACACTTTGTAAAAGTTTAGAGGAAATATGGGTTAGCACAATTAAGTACTAAGTATGATAGCCATGCATTAAAAACCTTTGAAGTCATGCTAAAAGGGACATTTTTGTTAAATACATGCATTTTCTAGTTTAAACCCATCATTTGGAAAATAGTGTGAAAACGCAATAATAAGCATAAAAGACATCATGAACTAACATAGGCTATAGCATGGTAGACATCAATAACAACTAGTGAAAATAAGGAATATCATTCGGAACATATACATAGTCAATGACATCTAGTGTTTACATGTCATGTCAGAAACACTTCATGAGCCACCTCAAGGCAAGCTTGTTCAAGGTATAGGTAATACCCCATAATCCCACCTACACTAGGCAAGTAACTTTAGATCCTCATGCATGTTTACCCTCTTTTAAACAAATCCTTAGCCTATCCCTCATAGAAAAGGTAACATTAACTTTTAGTCAACCACATCAATAATAGCAAGTCATGGCAACAATCCAAGTTAATATGCAATATTACAAGTAACCTTGACATCAAATGCATTTACCATTTAAACAGAAGTACATTCATTACATGAGTCATCATGACACATAGGAACCTACCATAACTACTCTCAACGCTTGCTTGTGCAATGCATGGATGACATCCCATACTACCACACACATTTCACAGAACCTCTTAATTAACCATAGTACATCCTAGACTTGACCTAGTGGGAATTAGCCTTAACCGACATAGACCATGTGAGCTTTCATGGAATCCGGTGTCATTCCCCACACCGAAAAAAGGGCGTCCTACTTGCCTAAGGTAGAACTAAAATGTATTATCTTGGAAATGAATCAAAATGGATAAATGACCTACGATGTAACGTAGTTATGGGATAAGGAGATTGCTACAACAAACTCACCCTTTTCTAGTAGGGGAGCTTCCATATGATGAGATACATTATAGAAATCCATCCTTTATAGTGGGGGTATTTCCATCTCATATTCAATATCCACTCGGTGCTAGGAATAACTTCCCACGAATACATGATTACTCTTGAATTGAATTTACAAGGATGAAGGAGTATGTTACCCTCCATCCAACACAACTCATTAGGATAGCTCATAGAAATATTAGGTAAGAATGGACTTTCAACCTAAGATCTTCATGATAGATTCAATTAGGTGAGGACTAACTTTCCACCTAGAATCTTCAATATGTGAGGAAAACTTTCACATTATACTCATTGTGTTTATGAGAAAGAACTTTCAAACAAGACAATAGTATCATCATAATCATGGAATCATCTGGTCTAAGTGTGTGTGAGTGAAAATAGACTTTCAACTACACCACAATTACAACAAAGTCATGATCCCTTTACTTTCTTTAAAGGTGGTCTTACATCATGAACACACTTTCACTAAGGATGTATATTATCATATATTGTCCCATGAATGACCAAAGACCAAATTTACTCAACACATCTAGCATTCAATATATTAGACATGGACATAATCTTGAATTAATAATCTCAAACACTCATAATATAGGTCATGTTGGTGGAATCTTTCTACAATAACATCACATTTAATTCAACACACAACAACTTAGAGTATGATCATGTTCATTAATTAGACACATAAAGCCACACTTTGGCATAAGTCTCATATCTTACCCCTCTTGGATCAAGGATCACAATCAACCCATCTCATTTAGGATTACTACAATTAACATGGAAAACAACATGATTCGATTGACTCAACTAATACCATATAAACCCACATCATTCATCTTACTACAAATCACCCTCAACACAAAGTCACAATTTGGAGACATGGGAGTAGGAACTACTCCTAACAACCGAATATGCATGAAACTCAATAATTCTCATTTTCAAAGGAGGAACTAACTTCTCCATCTAAAATAATGCCCCACACAACATCATGGAGCTAATATACCATTTCTCTCAAAAGCATACTAAAGCATGTTCATTAAAAGATCCCATAAAGTCAATTAGGAAACTCATACAAAATGCACAACAATATGAGGAACATAAATCATGAAACTCATTTTCTCAATAAACATAACTTTTCATCAAGAACATGCATCATTTAAGGAAACCATAAAAAATATATAATTCACACATGACTTCAAAAACAGGGAAATTATGGAACACATACCACATCCAACAATTCATACTTATGAAAAAAGTCAAGGGAAAACAAAACTTCTCAAGCTAAAGGAGGAATAGAAGGAAATATAAGGATATCGGGACTTCTCTTTGGCCCTTGGCCTAACAAGTAGCATACTCACCTACAACCTTCACACAAAGACCACTTGTTTACACGTTCATGAAAGCAACTTTTTCTCACTCTTCTATTTCTTAACTTGCCGGTCTAAGACCTCTACCATAACTTCTAAATTAAAGATATTCTCATTTAGGCACTCTAGCTCACAAGCACCCTTACTAATTACTACTCATGACCTCATATGAGCCTACAAAACCGGGACTAAACTTCTCAAGCTCGCTACACCTCTCAAGGTGGGAATAGCAAGTCAATTCCAATCATGAACATCAAAACACCCAACAACCTTTCTATCTAAGCACATTATCTCCCTCTTGGGAGTAAGCCTATACAAACTTTTCTAAGCCTCATCTCTTTCAACTGTAATGTTGGGTCAAAGTATCACTCAACTTTCACACCCCTCACACTACGTTATTCTAAACCATGGACAATTACACTTCTACCCTCCCATAAAGGAGTTTACTCACTCAACATTTTTAAGCATCACTTAAAAACCACTATTCATAAACTCTTCCAACATACTTCAAAACCTATCATGACTAAGTCGGGTTCTACCAACAAACATACGTAACCATAATGCAACCCCTTATTACTAAAGATTCCATCTAAACCTATCATATCAATCCTCATCTAGTCATATAGCCATAATTGGCATCACAACCAACTTTTTTTCCCTCAATCCTTGTAGCATGAACCCTTCAAATGGTCATAGCCTAAATACCATCAGATAAGGAATATGAGAAAGACCTTATAAAGCTAAGGTCTTTCCCACAACCTGGAGAATGAAGAAAAGCGATTTTCCTAGCATCCAGTAGCCTCCATTCCATAAATATGGCACGTTTCACACTATGAACAAGACTCTACTAGATGTGGTTTGAGACATCATAAAACCATCCGAAAAACTTTATACTCTAATATCTAGTTTGTTACAACCCGAGGGTACCCCTTTGATGTAACACGACATACTAAACTCCGAAGAGCCAAGTACAAGCCTCTTAGCATATAATAACATAAGAACATTGGAAATTCTGCGGAAATTTAAAACTTACCTCTACAATCGAAGTCTTTTATTAAAATAAGTGGAAGTCTCCGACACTATGTCTAACACCATCTACAAAATTTGAACAACACTTTGGGACAGGACCCATACAAAAGCTCTAAAAGCAACACAAATGACATAAAGGTAATAAAAGGGTTTGTCCTCGAAGCTATGAGGATTAACCAAGTCTACAAGTCCATGCTCCTTAAAAACCTATCTTCCACAAATAGTACTCAAGTCTACCAACCCTACGCTTTGTAAAAGATTAGAAAAAATATGTGTTAGCATAATTAAGTACCAAGTATGATAGTCATGCATGACAAACCTTTGAAATCATGTTAAAAGGGACATTTTTTTTAAAATGCATGCACTTTGCTAGTTTAAAAACATTATTTGGAAAATAGTGTGAAAACCTAATCATAACCATAAAAGACATCATTAAGTGACATAGGCCATATCATGGTAGACCTCAATCACAACTAGTGAACAAAAGGAATATCATTAGGAACATATACATAGTCAATGACATCTAGTGTTAACATATAATGTGAGCAACACTTCATGAGCCACCTCAAGGCAAGCTTGTGCAAGGCATAGGTAAGACCCCATAATCCCACCTACACTAGGCAAGTCACTTTAGATCCTCATTCATGTTTGCCCTCTTTTAAAATCATCCTTAGCCGATCTCTCATAGACTAGGTAACAATTACTTTTAGTCAACCACATCAATAATAGCAACTCATGGAAACAATGCGAGTTAATAAGCAACATTACAAGTTACCTTGATATCAAATGCATTTACCATTTAAACATAAGAACATTCATTACATGAGTCATCTTGACACATAGGAACCTACCATAACTACTCTCAAAGCTTACCTGTGCAATGCATGGATGACATCCCGTACTATCACCCACACTTCATAGAACTTCTGAAGTAACCATAGCACATTCTAGACTTGACCTTGTTGGAATTAGCGTTAACCAACATACACCATGTGAGCTTACATGGAATCCTGTGTCATGCCCCACACCGAAAAGAAGTGTCCTACTTGCCTAAGGTAGAATTAAAATGTATTAGCTTGGAAATGAATCCAAATGGCTAAATGACCTACGGGGGTACATAGTTATGTAATAAGGAGATTGCTACTAGAAATCCACCCTTTTCTAGCGGGGAGCTTCCATCTAATGAGATACATTATACAAATCCATCCTTTCTAGCGGGGGTATTTATATCTCATATTCAATATCCACTCGGTGCTAGGCATAACTTCCCATGAATACATGATTAGTCTTGAATAGATTTTGCAAGCATGAAGGAGTATCTTACCCTCCATCCAACACAACTCATTAGGATAGCTCATAGAATCATTAGGTAAGAATGGACATTCAACTTAAGATCTTCATGACATAATCAATTAGGTGAGGACTAACTTTCCACCTAGAATATTCAATATGTGAGGAAAACTCACATTACACTCATTGTGTTTATGAGAAAGAACTTTCAAAACAACACAATAATATTATCATAATCATCGAATTATCATGTCTAAGTGTGTGTGAGTGAGAATAGACTTTGTACTACACCTCAATTACAACAAAGTCATGATCCCTTTACTTTCTTTAAAGATGGTCTTACATCATGAACACATTTTCACCAAGGATGTATAATATCATATATTGTCCCATCAAGGACCAACGACCAAATTTACTCAACACATCTAACATTCATTATCTAGTCATTGAATGCTTAATCTCAAACCCTCATAATATAGATCATGTTGGTGGAGTCATTCTACAATAACACCACATATAATTCAACACACAACAACTTACAGTATGATCATGTTCATAAAATATACACATAGAGCCACACTTTGGCATAAGTCTCATGTCTAACCCCTCCAGGATCAAGGATCACAATCAACCCTTCTCATTTAGGATTACTAGAATTAACATGGAAAACAACATGATTCGATTAACTCAACTAATACAATATAATCCCACAATAATCATCTTACTATACATCACCGTCAACACAAAGTCACAATTTGAGGACATGGTGATTCACAAGTTCTTGGGGTAAAGTCGATATCACAACCATAGAAATCCTCTAATTATTACCTAATTGAAGTAATCAATACATTATATTCATAATTCTACAACATTCTACTAAAGTAGTTTAACACCCAAACTATAAGATCGAATTTGAGAGGTTAGTAAATTTCATGGATTTATTGAAAAATTTATCATAAGAATATCATAAATCAGTATTTAAACCATAATATAAACCAATTGAATTATTTGAAAACGTTTTGAGAAGAATCCATGACTTGGAATAAAAAGCACTAGTTTTAGAGATTTTTCTAGCTTTGGAATTAAAAATTGAAGGAAGTCATAGATGAAAAGTTAACCATGAATCAACACTACCATACCTCATTAGAACAATATTCATGAATTTGATTGAAAAAGGTGAGTTCTTGAGCCCTAGACCTTGATCTCTTGATCTGCAATGGAGGTTCTTAGTGAGAGGATTTTTGTGGGTAAAGTTTGTTATGATTTAGAGTTTTAGGGATTATGAAGTAAATAGGTTAGTTAATTCTTTAAAACACCTTATATAAGTATAATAAAATAAATTAAAACGACTCCACATTAGTATAATTAAAATAGGAATTTACCTAAAGACCCCTAAACTTAACAAATTTGGACAACTTGCTGGGGTGACCTACGGCAACCACCTACGGGGCGTAGGTCACGTCACGTCTCATACTAGTGGGGCGTAGGTTAAACCTGAAGCTCCTAAGTTTCCACTTCTACCCACGATCCACTCCCATGAAACGTGGACCACCCTACAGGGCGTAGGTCCCCTCCGTGGGTCACACCTTTTTGGGCAGATTTTTTTGAACTTGGCAGCCTTGGGGTCTAGAGTTTTGGGTCCTGCTCAAGGACCCTTGGTTGGTCCTTGGGGGGTCGACCTAGGCTCGGTGAACCATTTTTACAACCTTAACTCACACCTCAAACTCAAAAACCCTCACGTAAGGGTCTATTGACACCTACTAATTTTAGGTGGCGTAGGAATATCTCCCCCTTGGGGACATTAGTCCTCGAATGACACTTCTAAACACTTCTCGAAATTAAAGACTAACAGCGAGCTAAGAGTAACTCGCTGAATCTAACATAATGAATTTCATGAATTTGGGCCAAAGATAGGGCGATCACAAAGGCATTCGGCGAGTCGCCGAATGTTAGAGAGGCTTTTACTCAAATTTCAGGGAAAGAAGAACCATCACCCCGACATTTGGCGAACTGCCTCTCGTGCGAGATTTCTACGACGACTTCCAATTTTCAGTGTACAACCTACGAGAAAAAATATTAAAGTCCTGTTCTATGCAATTAACTCCTATACCATATCACTACCAACCCCGGGGTACTCAGACTTCCCCTATTTAAACTAAAATCAACTAATCAACGTTTTTAGCCCTTAAAAATGATGTCACCCCCTCTATCATTGGAAACATCAACCATGTCTCATGAATAGGTTCACCATCCACTCGCGTAAAGTTATGAATATTATCCCACAACTTCAGCATCTTCAAGAGAGGGAAAAATGATGAGTATGAGATTTTGAATCATTTAGGTCTTTGTTTTGATAGTTTAAGTATCATCAAATGCCTAATTTATGTTCTAAACTAATGTGAAAGTGTTGATTTGCAACATTTAAGGTTAGAGAGCAAGGCAAGGACACTTTAGGCAAAAAGGAGCAAACAAGTTGAAGAATTGAAGAAAAGCAATCTTGTGGACTGCCAAGACAATTCGGTACACCGTGAAGACGTTCTTCCAGCTGGAATAAAGTTCCACCGTCCCAGCCCTTGGAGAAAAACCAAGTTGGCGACAGAAATGGAAATTCTATGAATAACCAATCAACTCCACGATGGCCACCTTGATCGCCTAGAGTGACAGAACCGTAAGGACAACTGACCAATGCAAACTGGTAATAGATTGGAGCAAACAGCGGATCACCGACCTGTTCGGCAAAGCCTGACTTATCTCCACTAATTGCTTTTCAGGAAAGAAACTAGGCAACTATAAATTGAAATTTTAAATTAATATTCAGTATCCTGCGATCATTCAATAGAATTTTCTTTTTGTTTTTTATAGCAGTTGCTGTTTTTTGACTAAAAAGAAACTTGATTTTGGTCGGTTCAAAAATAGTTCCATCATTTATTGTTTTAGAGACAACTTGTTGATTCTCTTCAATTATAATAGTTATATTGTTTCCTCAGTTTTCATGTGTTAGGCTAGCCTATCAACGCATAAGGGGACGTTTTGGTTGGAATTCCATTTTATTCTGTCCCTTGAGATATGGAAAGCATCGACACCCAAAAACTTTCAGAGATTTATAGTTAGGTGAGTGTCTATGTAACTATGAGTAATGAGTTTCCATATTCAATGTATTTATAGGCATTCTATTAATTAGGAAGACAACAGACGTAAAGAATTCAACGCATAAGAACAACAACATATTTTCATTTAAAAGAAAAGCCATGCCGGTTTCAACAATATTTCTATGTTTTCTTTTGCTGACACCATTTAGTTCAGGTGTATCTAGAAAAGAAACTTGTTGTTGAATTCCATTTTAATCTAAGTGGTTCACAAATTCCAAACTATTAAATTCACCGCCTCCATCACTTTGAAATACATTGATAATAATAGAGAACTAATTTTCTACAAGTTTTTGAAAGTGCAAAAAAATAGAAAAAATGATATATTTCTTCTTTTAAGGTTAGATCCAATTAAATGTAGTGCAATCGTTAGCAAAAATAATGTAGTATTTTATTCCTTGAGGTGATGCCACAGGGGTTGGTCTCCCCAAATCACTATTGAATTTTCCTAATTGTTGTCACGACCTAGGGGTACACCCTAGATGTAACACGATGTACTCGACCCCGAAAGTCTGATACAAGCCCTTAGCATATCATTAACATAAGACAAAAGAAATGATGCATAATTTAATAACTTTTATTCATACAATTGAGGTCTTTTATAAAAGCAAGCGAAAGTCTAACTTGTCTCAATTATCCATCTAATACAATCTTTGAATCAACAATAGGGTCACAACCCTTTCAACATAATCCGAAACATAAAAGTACTTGAAAGAAACTACTAATGACTCATACGTCCTCGAATCTTGAGGACTCACCACAAGATAGGATAATAGTCAATCCAAGCTTGATCCAATAGAGAATTAGCTTATGAACCGGAACCTACACTTTGTGAAAAATGTAGAAAATATGGGTTAGTACAAAAATGCACCAAGTATGATAGCCATGCATAAAAACCTTTAAAACATGCTAAAACTGATATTTCAGTTGAAAAGTATGCATTTACCAAGTTCGAGAATCATCATGCATTTTTAGTTTAAAAGCATAAGTCACAAGCATATTCAACATATAAACCATCATAACATAATATGACCATTTCATAAGTAACCCCAAGTTATACTTGTGCAATGTATAGATAAAGATTCCATATTCCCATCTACACTATTTACCACTTTTAGGCCACCATAATCATACTTACCATTCCAACTTCTTATCTCTAGTCAATACTCATTAGACAAGTATCATGCACATTTAATAAGTCAAGTCAAGGAAAGCAACATAGCAACAAGCAAAGTTAAGCATTCATCATTACATTTAGCATTCCTATCAACCTTTTCAATAGCATCATTATAAGCATATTAATTTCCTAAGACATTATAACATTTGAGGAACACACTATACATATTCTAAAAGCGTGCTTGTGCAATGCATGGATGAAGTCCTATACCCCCAACCACACTTCATAGAACTCCTTGAGTAACTATAATAGATACCTCAAATTCTTGTTCATGATGGAATTAAGCCCTAACCGACATAGACCATGTAAGTAGATCATGAAATCTGGTGTCATGTCCCAAATTGAAAAGAGTTGGTCTACTTGCCTAGGGTAGAATCTGTAATATTTTAGCTTAGGTGGATCCACTAGCAAATAGCTTATGTGGGCACATAGTTATGGTAGAAGGAGGTTCTTACTAGAAACCATGCCTAACTTGGGGATAGTTTCCACCTCACGATATCCACTCGGTGCTAAGCATAAAATTCCCATAGAGTAGTTAATTCTCTTTTAATACTATTACACATGAAAGAGATGTCATTGGCCTACCGATTCAAGTTTCATTATTACACACATGAAAGGGATGACATTAGCGTACCAATTCAAGGTTCATTATTAAACACATGAAAGAGACGCCATTATCCTACCGATTAAGGGTACATCATTAGAATAGCTCATTGAATCCTCATGAAAGGGATACCATTGGTCTACCGATTCAAGGTTCCTCATTATAATAGCTCATTGACTCTTCATGAAAGGGATACCTTGGACTATCAATTCAAGACAAAGCCTTGGAATACTTCATTAGTCATTTATGAAAGGGATGCCATTGGCTTACCAATTCAAGGTATATAAGTTAAGATCACTTTTAATTACACATGAAGAGGATGCCCTTATCCTACCAATTCAAGGTATATCAATCAATATTACTTTTATTCACACATGAAAGGGATTCCATTACCCTACCGATTAATTTAGGTGAAGAAAGCCTTTCACATCAACACAATTACATTATAGTCATAATCATATTACTTTACAAGTATTCACAAAGCATGTACATAAGCATCATGAATATACATAATTCATATAATCACATTCGATCAACACACCTAGAATTACTACATTAGGAATGGATAATAACATGATTCAAGTAATCATTCATACCATTCATAATTCTATAGCATTCTACAATCATCAATCAATACCCACACTTAAAGATCCAATTTGGGAAAATACGGTAATTCATGGTTCTTGAGTAATTCAACTTAAAATCATATAAAATCATTAGTATATCCTTAAAAACATAATTCAATCATTTAAAAAGAGTTTGAAATGAATCCATGAGATTGAAGTCAAACACTAACTTTTGGGTTTTCTAGTTTTGAAATTTACGGTTTTGGAAGGGCTCTATGGGTGAAGGCTACCCATACATGAAAAGCCACCATACATTGATGAAGAATCCTCACGAAATTGAGTGGAAAATTCCTCTACTTCAAACCCTAGCTTGATCTTCTTCTTTTTCTTTCTTAGAGTTTTAGAGAGAAGATTTTGGGGGTAAGTTGGTTATGAACTTGGGGTCTTGGGATTTATGAGGTTCATGATTTAGTTAATGACTTAAAAAGTCTTGTTTGCCTACATTCTAATAAAATGGAGGGTTTGGAGATTGAGTGCTACTCTTGGAGATAGGTTTATAGAAGTTGCCAGGAGTTTAAGATGTTGGTGAGTCCTCATAGCTTTGAGGACAACACCCACATTTCATTTATGTCTTTTATTTTCATGTTGAGACTATTGTATGGGCTGTGTCCCAAGAGTTTATGGTCCCGGGGAGTCGTATTTAAATGTTTTGACGCTAGGAACATATATTTAACTATTTTATACCTTTTCACCAAAATATACCATCATACGACACTCCCAAACCTGCCCAAAACATAAGGACACGCTAGAACACATTCTTCTCTAGTTTTCGGACGTCGTGATCGTTTCTTAACGTTTAGACTTCTACTCTTCCAAACCAAGTCAATTGTATTACTTAAGGTTTAGAAACATCATTTTAACTATTTTTAAGTTATTATTCATAGGTTGAGGCTCTAATTTAAGTAATAGAATTTCTGGGGTGTTACAGCGGTACTTCTTGAAGTAACCTTAGTTCATTATTACTTGTGGGGAATTAGCCTTAAACATCATTGAGACCATGTGAGCTATAACATGGAATTTGGTGTCTACCCCAAATCGAAAAGACCTATCCTACTTGCCGAAAGTAGAACCATGAACTTCTAGATTAAGTCAATTCACTAGATGTAACACCCCTAAAAATGGTAGGATAAACTACAACAAAAATGAAATGTTAAAAATCATAAAATGACTAACCGAATATTAATAATTCAGTTAAGGTTGAAGTAGGGCTAATTGAGTCAAGACCAAGGAAAAAGTGCTAAGGCAAATGGGCTAAGCCAAGGCCAAAGGCCAAGGCTGCCCCTAGCTAGCAGCACACTACCCTACCTTAATGAGAGGGACCACGGATCGTGGGCCACTCCACGACTTGTGAAGGTGGTCATGAAGTTCCCTTGGCCTTGGAAAAGTGGCCACCCAAAACCTTAGCCACTGGCTCAACTTCACGGAACGGACCACAGCTCGTGGAGCCCTTCGTGAAGCAAACTTGGAAATGGGGGCTAGGGGTCATGAAGTATCCTAGCTACTGCCTCACCCCCCACGAGCAGGACCACGGGTCGTGGTCCATTTCACGGCTCATGAAGGGGCTGATGAGTCCACAATTTGGACTCATTTAGGACTATATTTTGATAGAATTAGTGTCCTCAAATGCATATTTTTTCTCAATAACTGGTGTAAACTCTTAAGTTTCAAGTATTTGGATTGAGAGACAAAGCTTGGATGCTATCAAGCCAAAAGGAACAAAGCGGCTGAAAGAACGGAGAAAAGACTTCCTGAGGATCGCCTAAACTATTAGGCGAGTCACCGAAAGGTCTTAAATCCCATCGGATGTTCCAGTGTGCAAATCCCTGAAGGAGAAGGTCAAGTCTACAATGAAAAGGAGCAGTCGGCGTATCGCCGAGCAGTTCAGTGAAGCAGCACTCTATCGCCCAACGCCTCAAAATTTGAGAATGTTGAATGCAAAAGTAGAAAGGTGATGAACCAGACAAAAAGGTGGATCGCCGAGTGTGTCGGGAATCCTGACTAACTGTGCCGAATGGTCCTTCACCACATAAATTTTTGAACACTATAAATACTTGTTTAAATTGTTAGCTTAGTATCAGACTTTAGAGAGAAATTTTATTTGGGAGAGTTAAAATATTTTCAGCTTTAGTCCTTACAGTTTTTGCAGACATTGAGTTTGAAGGCTTGAAGACTGCCAATTCCATGAAATTGGAAGTGGGTCTTAGAAATTCTCTATCCTAGACTCGTTTAAAGTTAATATAAATCATACCCAGTTAATGTTTCTTATATTTGGTATCATTTTCATCCTTTTTCTTATGTATAGCTAAAACCCCAATTCTTGGGGTATGATTTTGTGAATATGGATTAAATTTACTGTTGGGTGTTGTTTATTGTTGGTATATTCGTTGTTTTAATGTGATTTACTTTAGTAGTTGTGTTTGAACTTAATGAGATTGTAGTTGCAAATACAATTTCATCTTAGTGTTTTTGGCTTGCGAGAGAAAGAGGTTTATAACCTAAGACTACTAAATCGAAAGCCTTTGGTTATTGGGTCATCGTGGGTTCAGCTCGAGAGAGTGAATCCTAGGCCCTCTCCCACACTTTCAGCTCGAGAGAGAGGTTTTAAAATTAAGACTACTAAATCTTTAGCCGGTGGTTATTAGGTCTACGTAGATTCAGCTCGATAGAGTGAATCCTAGGCCCTCTCCCACACTTTCAGCTCTAGAGAGTGAATGGGCTACGACGGAGGCTGTGCTTAAATGTGGCAACTCGGTGTTGAAGAGAAATCAATTTAATTCAGGGTAAGTTTCTCAAGAGAGAATTTACCTCCACTAAAGTCTAGCCTAGTTACAAATATTCAGTAATGTACTATCAATAACATTTACTCGATAGTGTCATTTATCCCATATTGCTATCACCTCCCAGGAATCCCATCTCCCTATCTTGTTTCCTTATATTTTTTTCGTTTTTGTTTATTAGCTAATACAAACCCCCCATTGATAATTGACGCTTGCGTCACCCCTCAGATTTAATATGTTTGTATTCGATAATGTTTGTAGTTATGACTAATTAGAACTAAATTTTATTTTTCTATTAATTCTCGAAAACACTCCCTGTGGGAACGATCCCAACCCCTTGGTTTGGTTATATCACTACACGCGATCGTTGGCACTTGAACCGAAGTAGTATCCTGATAAGAGAAGTCAAAATGGCGTCGCTGCTGGGGAGTGGTGTTAGTTGAAATTTTTTAGTTTAGTAAACTTTTTGTTCTTCTTAATCGTATTTTACTTACTTAATTGTTAGTTTCGTGTTTTGCTTGTTTGAGCTTTGAAACAGAGGAGGTGACTATGTCAAGCAATACTTGTGAGCAAATGGAGTTTCGTCCATTAGAAGTAAATGTTCAGGGATCACATTCTAACCTTTAACCAATTGGAAGGAATAAGGATCCATCAGGCATAGGCAAGGTTTAAATCACTTCTAATTCGATGCCCCACTCATGACATTCCTAATATAATTCTCCTCGACTGCTTCTACAGAAATCTTGCTCCCAAAAACAAAGCATTGGCTAATCAACACATTCCGAGTGGTATTACACAGCAGCCCTATGCGATAGCAGCCCACTTGCTTGATCACATGGCTAAAACAAACTAAAAAGTAGAGAAGGACTTCATGTTGGCTGCGAAGATGTTTGGCCAAACATATAGTAGAGATTGAAGTCTAATGCAAAAGGAAGGACATATATGTACCCCCTCATGAGCAAAGAAAGCCCAAGGACAATGAGGGTAAACTTATCAAGTGAATGCTCTCAATCATTCTCAACAAGGTAAGTGAGCATGATAAGGTGTTGGAAGAGATGAAGGAGAGCATCGAAGTGATGAAACAGATGATTGGTTCTCATTTCAGATCCATTCAGCTGCTCGAGAACCTTATGGGTCATGTGATGCATCATCTCCATCTGCCAAAAAGAAGGGGGCTGCCAAGTGATGTTTTGACTAACACCAAAAGTGAAGTTTATGTGTTAACCCGCATCGTGCCACGATGTTAACTAAGACGTTGTTTGGGAGGCAACCCAAAATCCTTTCTTGCTTTATATTTAGTTTAGAAATAATGGTGTGTTGAATGGATAGGTTAAATTATGGAGAGTGTGTGGAAATTGCATTTGGTGAGTTAAAAGTTCTATTCAGTGAATCACCGAACACGTCGGCGATCCCAATGTTGTCCACCATTTGGACACCCAAGTAACTGAAGTACTGTAAAACTTGGCGAGGTATGTGACAACTAGGCGCGTCGCCATGTAGATCGGCAAGCAGTACTAATGTCGCTGAATGGATGCGAACTAGACGGTTATTTGTGGCCAAAGGTTTTAGAATTTCAAACGTTTCACTTTCCCTGGCTTTTAAACTTCACAAATTCACACCAAGATAGTATTTTAAATACTTTTGTATTCCATAAGTATTTTGGTTGTTGATTTGTGCTCGGAGTTTGATTTGATTGCTGCCTAGACTTTCAGAGTACTTTAATCGACAGAAAGGTTGTTTTTTCGAGCCCTAACTTTACTTTAAAAAATTTGGTACTCATTTGCAATAATCATATCGTATATTCGTGTGTTGAGCCTCTCTGATCTTAGTTATTTTGAATTTGCCTATTTTTCAACTTCACAATCATGCCCGTATTGTTTTCATCCTCTAATGCACATAAATTTGTGTCTTAAATTGAGTATATTCTTGTGGGGTATTCTTGCATGTTGATTTGATTGGTAGGGTGAAGTTTGAGTAGCCTGTATTTGTGCTAAATAACGTAAATTACACAATGATAGAGTGGGTGACACCATTCTTAAGGGAAAAAGTCATCAAATGGCCAAATTTGGCAAAACCGAGAAAAAATCTTAATATCCCGGGGTGATGGGTAATATGGGTTTGAACTTAATTTAACTAGTGCATGTTTCGATTTTGCTTTTTGGGGTCGCGAGGTTGAAATTGAGAAGTGGGGTTGAAAACAGGCACTTTGGGTCATCTGGCGAGCTAGGTCGATCTGGCCGAACCACTCGGCAGTTCGCCTAATATCCCCACATCGCCTTTATTTTCAGGTTGTATGTGTTGTTGGCTAGTGTAAAATTTGGTGAGAAGCTTGATATTGCCAAAGGCGATCGGCGACTCGCCGATCGTCTTCTGTTTCGCCCTTTGTCTGCACCCTTGAACCCTTGTTGCACTGGAACTTGTGATTAACTTAGATAGTGATGATTCTATGACTATTGTGTAATGGTGGTTCTGATGCAATCATTCTTCCCTGTACCCTTACACTCGATTATGCTTGAAGTATATACGAACGTTTATGATAAGCTTGTTGTGTTGATTGAAAGACCATTCTCATGAACACACTCTGAATATGAGGTGAAAGGTTTACTCACATGTTGATGATTCTAAGGTTGAAAGGATATCCTCACCTAATGAATCTATGAGTTATTATGATGTATGTTGATTTGAGTGCCTTGTGCATTCTCTCATGACCATGCGCTTTAGTAAGGACTTAATATGAATTCTAAAGGTAATTATGCTTAGCACCGAGTGGATATGAGGATGAGATGGGTTCCTTCACGCTAGTAGTTGGGTTCCCAATATGGTTATCTCCTGAGATGAAAACCTCCACATTAGTAGTTAGGGTTTCTAGAAGCAATATCCTTATCCCATAAGTATGTGCCCATATAGGTCTTTAGATAGTGGATCCACCTAAAAGCTAAAATATACGTTCTATCTTAGGCAAGTAGGACACCTCTTTTCGGTGTGGGGGTAGAACACCGGATTCCATGTAGCTCACATGGTCTATGTCGGTTAAGGCCATTTTCCCTACATGATACAAACATGAACTATGATAAGAACATGGGCTTTAGTTATGAATTTTTAAGAGGTACTACATAGTATGAGTGAGGATATGGGACTTCACTTATGCATTGCAAAAGTATACTTTAAGAGGGGTTATGGTGAGGTTCTCTTATGTTATGAAGACTTATAGATTATGTATGTATGGTTTGTATGGATGTTAAGGTTGACTTTACTTGTTACAAGTTATGAACATGAATAACTCCTAACTTATGTATGTTGGATATGGATGAGGCAAAAGTAAGATATGTATGTATGTTGTTGGTGACTTAAATGTAATAATTAGCATTTGGTAGGGTTATGGGATCTTCCCTTTGCATTGCACTAGTATGGCTTTTGGTTGCTTATGTGTTGGTTTGACTTATGTTCCTTCATAAATGTGCATAATGGCTTCCAAGCTTGATAAAGGCGTGATTTCAACTAAATTCCCTCCCATGCATGTTTCAAGGATATTTGTGCATGGCTTCCATACTTAGTAAATTATTTATGCTAACCCATATTTTCTACATTTACTATGAGTGGATGTTCCGGTCGTTAAGACGTACTTCATCTTTAAGTGAAGCTTGGGTTGACTATTCCCTAGGCTTGGTGAGTCCTCATGGTTCGAGGACAAGACATTATTCATTTCTAGTTTCTATTATACTTCCTATGTTTGAGACTTTATTGATGTGAAGGGTATTTGACCTTATTTGTATTCTCTGTTGTACTAGATGCTGATTGAGACATGGTCTAGACTGTTATATTAGTTTATGAAAAATTAGTTGACTTCCATTGAAAAAGTTTTAAATTTTCTGTATTATTTCTATGACTTTATGTTATGATTATGCTAAGGGCTTGTATGAGACTCCTTCGAGGTCAAGTACGCAGTGTTACATCTAGGGGGTACCCCTGGATTGTGACAAACTTGGTAATTAGAGTACAAGGTTTAGAATGATTCTAGGATGATGTCTCATGAACCATGTGTAGTAGAGTCTTGTTCATGAGTGTGAAGCGCGCCACACTTATGAAGGAGAGGGTATAAAATGTTTAGGAACTTTCACGTCTTTCATTACTCTTTAGTCCTGCCTTAGAGTTTTAACTCTATGAATCCTTTTCCTAACCCTTTTCTTGTGCATATAGGATATGACTACAAGAAGGGCGACCGCAAGAAGGATGGAAGAGGAGATTATGAATGAGGGAGTTCCTCCCCAAGGTCCTCTGGGGCCTCAAGTTCCTCAAGCTCCTAATGATGAGGGGGCTATGTCAAATGTGGAAATAAGGACGGCTCTCCAAACATTGACTCATGCTTTAACGACTCAAGTCACTAGGGCTGATAGAGTTCAAGTGAACCCCAATGCATGAACAACCGCTTCAAGGATAAGGGATTTCGTCAGAATGAATTCCCTTATGTTCTATGGTTCCAAAGTGGATGAAGACCCACAATGGTTTATGGATTAAGTGTTTAAGGTGCTTGATGCTACATGAGTATCTCCACAAGAGAAAGCAGAATTAGCAACCTACCAATTGAAGGACGTGGCTCAAATTTGGTACGAGCAATGGAAGGATGAGAAATCCGTAAGAGCTGGCCCGGTAGATTTGGGATTGTTCAAGTCGGCCAACTTTGATATGTTTTTCCCCCTAGAGTTGAGGGATTGAAAGATGCAAGATTTCATCAAACTTCACACAAGATGTATGAGTTTGAAGGAGTATGGCCTTAAGTTCACCCAATTGTCTAAGTATGCTCCATCCTTGGTGACCGACTCTAGGGCCAAGATGAACAGATTTGTTATAGGGGTATCCAACTTGGTAGTCAATGAATGTCGTTTATAAATGCTCATCCCAAGTATGAATATTTCACATCTTATAGTTCATGCCAAACAAATTGAGGAACAAAAGCTCAAGCAAGTGATTAGAGAAGTGAAGAGGGCAAGGACCGATGATGGGACTTCTTCTAGGGGTAAATTTTAGGTTCAAGGTAAACCAAGGTTTAAGAGGAGGTTCTCCAACCAAGTTTCTTCTAGTGATACAAAGGTAAAAAAAGATAGGGTGTCTAACCCTAAGCCACAAGGAGGTAATAGTGGTAGCTCTTATGTTGAAAGACCTAGTTGTGCATACTATGCCAAAAAGCATGATGGCAAGTGCTTAGTTTGCACAGATGGTTGTTGTAGTTATGGGAATAATGGTCATATGAAGAGACATTACCCCATGCTAAGGGCTCAAGGAATAGAGGGCAAGAATGTTTCTCTTAGTGGTTCAAATTCTGATGCTCCCAAGAAGAATATCTTCTATGTTCTTCAATCCCGAGGTGACCAAAAGAATTCCCCAAACGTGGTAACGGGTATGTTGCAGGTCATTTCCATTGATGTTTATGCATTATTAGACCCCTTTCCACTTTATCTTTTGTTACACATTTTGTGGCTATGAATTTGAAATGCTCCCCGAAGAGTTATTAGAAACGTTTTCGTTGTCTACCCCGGTTTGTAACTCGGTAGTGGCAAAAATAGTCTATAGGAGTTGTGCTATTTCTTTGCCTCATAAAATCACTTTGGTTGATTTGGTAAAATTAGACATGCTTGATTTTGATGTAATTATGGGCATGGGTTGGTTGCATGCATGTTATGCTTCAATAGATTGTACGACCCGGGTGGTAAAATTTCAATTTCCAAAAGAGCCAATTTTAGAGTGGAAAGGGGGGAATTCTATTCCTAAAGGTCAATTTGTTTCATGTCTAAAAGATAGGAAAATGATTTCCAAGGGGTGCATGTATGATATTGTTAGCGTTATGGATGTTGAGTCCAAGGTCCCTTCTTTACAGTCGGTCCCCGTGGTGAGTGTGTTTACGGAAGTCTTTCCTGATGACTTGCCCAACATTCCTCCCGAATAGGAAATAGACTTTTTCATTGATCTTTTGCCGGATACACAACCCATATCTATCCCCACTATAGAATGGCTTCGGCCGAATTGAAAGAGTTAAAGGAACAACTCAAAGATTTGTTAGACAATGGTTTTATTCAACCAAGCATATCTACATGGGGTGCTTTGGTATTGTTCGTAAAGAAAAAAGATGGGTCCCTTACGATGTGTATAGACTACCGCCAATTGAACAATGTGACCATAAAGAATACGTATCATCTCCCTATAATTGACGATTTGTTTGATCAAAGTCAAGGGGCTAACTATTTCTCCAAAATAGATCTTCATTCGGGTTACCATCAACTAAGGGTAAAAGGGGTTGACATTCCCAAGATGGCCATTAGGACCTGGTACGGTCACTACAAATTTGTGGTTATGTCTTTTGGTTAACAAATGCCCCGGCGGCATTCATGGACCTAATGAATAGGGTGTTCAGGCAATATCTTGATTCATTTGTTATCATTTTAATTGATGATATTTTGATCTATTCAAGAAGTATGGTTGAACATGTGGATCATTTGAGGATTGTATTGCAAGTCTTTAAAAACCACCAATTGTATGCAAATTTTAGCAAGTGTGAGTTTTGGCTAAGGTCGGTTGCCTTCCTTGGTCATATTGTGTCGAGCATGGGTATTGAGGTAAATTCTAAGAAGATAGATGATGTCAAGTGTTGGCCAATACCTCTAACTCCTACCGATATTAGATGTTTTTTCTGTTTGACCGGTTACTATAGGAATGGTTACTATAGGAGGTTTGTTGAGGGTGTCTCCTCAATTGGTTCTCTGTTGATGCCTTGACTAAAAAAAAAGAAGCTAAATTTGTGTGGTCGGAGGCTTGTGAGAAAAGATTCCAAAAGTTGAAAGATAAGCTTACTATAGGGTACCGATGGGTTTGTAGTATATTGTGATGCTACCCGAGTGGGTTTGGGATGTCTCCTTATGCAACATGGTACAATGATTGCCTATGCTTCGATGCAACTCAAGGTACATGAAAAGAATTGTCCAACTCATGATCTCAAATTAGCGGCGGTGGTGTTTGCCTTGAAAATATGGAGGCACTACCTATATGGGGTGCATGTAGATATCTTCACCCATCACTAGTTCCTTCAATATGTCTTTAGCCAAAAAGACTTGAATCTCTGACAAAGAAGGTGGTTAAAACTTTTGAAGGATTATGACATGAGTGACCTTTACCACCCTGGCAAAACCAATGTAGTTCCAGATGCCAATAGTCGATATCCATGGGTAGTGTGGCTCATGTAGAAGATGAGAAGAAGGAATTGGTTTGTGATGTGCATAGGTTGGTGATGTGCCGTGACATCTTGGCACATTTGATGCTTGAAAACATAGAATTAATATTAGAATCAAGTGTATTTATGTGGATATAGTGTGTTTGGTAGTGTTTGTACAGGCGAAACAAATGGAAGTGAAAGAAACTGGCAAAGATGAAAAATCAGTGAAAATGCAAGAAAACACGACGGGCGATCTTACGGGCCGTGGCCATCAATACGGACCGTGGTGCAGGCCGTGGTAATGAACCAGTGAAGGGGAAAATAAGTTACAAATTGATCGTGGCCTAAGTTAAGACCACGGGCACCTATACGAGTCGTGGTCGTAATCACGATCAGTGGAGTTGATCATGAAGTGGATCCAGTGTAAGTTATGAGAGTTGGAATCTAGTCTAGCCCAAGTGAAGACCACGGAAGGCCTCACAGACCGTGGTCCTCATTACGGTCCGTCTTGGTGATCGTGAATAATTTCCATGGTCAGGTGTTGAAGATCCAACTTTGGAGAGTTTCAAGGAAAGACCAAGGAGGGCTTCACGGACCGTGAAGCCCTTGACGGGCCGTGGAAGGGTTTGACAGTTCAGTCCTACTTCGAGTAGGATTTTTTTAAAACATTCTATTTTTGAATTACTTTAGGTCGTTTTTATATTTTTATCCTATTATCTTACGTTTTACGACTAGGAACAAAGCATTACTCTTAGCTTTCAATTTTTGGATTTTGGGATTATTGTTACCAGTTGGAAACTAGGATTCAAACTATCAGATTATCCAAGTGATTGTTGATTTCCTTATTACTTTTGTAAATCTTTCTCAATATGTTTTCATCCCTAATTACTGTTTGTTTACGTGAAAGCATGAGTTGCTAAGTACCACGACTGGGGTTGTGGGATCAATTACAAAATTCTAGTTACGATTCCATAAAATGAGTAAGAGGCAATCTTTATTTGCAACCTGTAGTTTACATCTGTCATTATCATTTTATTCTATTGAGTGCACACTTTAGATAGGCCTGTATCTGGTGTTAGTTCGAGAGAAAAGCACCAGTTAGAAAAAAGCTAAACTAAGTTAATGAATTGGAGTTAAAGTTGGAGCAATCTTTAACACCATATCAAACTAAGCGAAGTCCAATATTTATAACAGTTTAAGTTTGAGAGAATTAGAGTTAATATTTTCTAATTAGGCTAAGAAGCGTTAGATTAATTCAACTAGCAAAGGTTCAGTAAATATTCATTTACCTGACACTCAAATTATGAGAGACCTTTATAATTGATGTCATGGTGAACACAAAACTTGGCTTCTTTAAATTAAATGAATCAACTTACAATGAGATCATCTGTTAATTGTGCATCAAAGTTTTGACTGCAACTGTTGGTAATAAAATACATTTCAATCTAACGCAATTTACTTTTCGTATTATTTCTGTAGGAAATAGTAACGACAATTGAGTAAACGCGACAGTGAAATTTTATCTGTAAAGAAATTCTCTATGGGATCGACCTGAACTCTAGTTGAGTTCTGTAAATCGACAAAGACCGTTGACACCTCTTATTTGGAGTGTAAGTTTGGACGTATCTGTTGGCCCAATTAGGTGTCCAACTAGTGGATTCCACCAAAGGTGGAATTATGGTCCATCATATCTCCGAATCATCCTTTGTGGTTGATTTGAAGTCTAGACAAAGCGTTGATCCCATACTAATGGAGTTGAATGAATCGGTACTTAACAAGTCCGTTGAGGCTTTCTCCCAAAGGGGAGATGGGGTGCTTAGGTACCAAGTTAGATTATGTGTTCCGGATGTTGATGGCTTAAGAGAGAAAATTTTAGAAGAGCCTTATGGTTCCGTTATTCTATTCATCTGGGAGCCACAAAGATGTACTATGACTTACGGGAAGTCTATTGGTGGAATTGTATGAAGAAGGATATAACGGGTTTTATGGCCAAATGTACGAAGTTCCAACAAGTTAAAGCCGAACATCAAAGGCCGGGAGGTTTGTCCCAATATATAAAAATTACCACTTGGAATTGGGAGGACGTGAATATGGATTTTACTATGGGGTTACCTTGTACTCGAAGGCAACATGATTCTATTTGGGTAATTGTTGATAGAATGACAAAATCCGCCCACTTTTTTCCCGTCAAGACTTCATTTACAATGGAAGACTACTATGCCAAGTTGTACATCAATGAGATACTGAAGTTGCATGGGGTCCCCTCATCTATCATTTTGGATCGGGGTACTCAATTTACTTCATACTTTGGGAAGGCATTCCAAAAAGGTCTTGGTACCAATGTTAAACTTAGTACCACTTTCCATCCTCAAATGGATGGTCAAGCAGAACACACCATTCAAACCTTAGAGGAGATGTTGAGGGCATGTGTGATAGATTTCAAGGGTATTTGGGATGACCATATCCCATTGATTGAGTTTGCCTACAACAATAGTTACCACTCAAGCATTGTCGTGGCTCTGTTTAAAGCACTATATGGTAGAAGGTGTAGATCTCCGGCTGGTTGGTTTAAAGTAGGTGAATTTTCTCTAATTGGTCCCGAACTAGTTTATTAGGCCATTGAAAAAGTTCGACTCATTAGAGAGAGGTTAAAGACGTCCCAAAGTCGGCAAAAGTCTTATGCCGATTTGATAAAGAGGGATCTATATTTTGAAATTGGTGATTGGGTCTACTTGAAAATCTCACCTATGAAATGTGTGATGAGGTTTGGTAAAAACGGGAAGCTTAGACCCCGATATATGGGCCTATATCAAATCTTGAAGCATATTGGGAAGGGTGCCTATGAATTGGACTTGGCAAATAAATTGGCTCCGGTTCACCCGGTTTTTCATGTTGCTATTCTCAAAAGGTGTATTGGTGATCCTGTATCCATCATTCCTTTAGAGGGTTTGGGAGTTAATGAGAGTCTTTCTTATGAAGAGGTTCCTTTAGAGGGTTGGTTTGAACTTAGTGCATTCACATTGATAGGGCCTGAGTTAGTGTATGAGGCTATGGATAAGGTTCAACTTATTTTAGAGATGTTTAAAACAACTCAAAGTGGAAAAAAGTCTTTTACCGATTTTTCAAGAAGAGAGCTTGAGTTCAATGTTTATGATTGGGTTTAATTCAAAAACTCACCTATGAAAGTTGTGATGAGGTTTCAGAAGAAAGAGAAGCTAAGTCTTTGTTATGTGGTCCCATATTATATTTTCTAGTGTATTGATAAGGTATCCTATGAATTGGATTTACCTTCCACTCTGGCATCGGTGCATCCAGTGTTCCGTATTTCTTTGTTGAAGAAGTGTGTTGGCAATCCTACATCAATTCTGCCTTTGGAAAGTGTTTGTATTAAAAAAGGTATTTCTTGTGAAGTGGTTATGGTTGAAATAATGGATCTTCATGTTTTAAAATTAAGAAATAAAACAGGTTCTTCCAGATAGGTTTTTTTGGAGGAATAACTTAGTTATTGGTGGTACTTGGGAAGCCGAGACCTATGTGATGTCATCTATCCTCATCTCGTTCCCTCCGCTCCTATTCTACTATAAGGTATCAAGTTCCTCATGGTGCATTGATTAGTAGTAGATTTGTACTCATTTGACGTCTATTTGGTTAAATAATTAGTGTCTGCCTTCCCTATTTTTTTCCTTATTGATGATCTATTGACAATTTGCAGCAATAATGGTAAATGGACAAGGTAAGGATTGATATTTCAAAGAATGACAAAATTGCAAAAAACAAGTGCAAACTACATATTGTTGATCGAAGAAGGGTGAATCGCTAAATAAACCTGAGACTACCTAAGTCGACAGTACGCTGAGTCAACTCTCATGATCAATTGGCAGAGTGAGACAAGAATGGCGATACACCGAAAGACAAAAGGCAAAGTCAGTGGATGTTGTTGATTCCTAGAGTACTTGTAGATAAAATTATAGTCCAATATATGATATGAGGTGGCGATCGACGATTCCCCAATTTGACATAAGCTTACTCAAGCAGGATCACTGAAAAAGGCTTAAACACTTGAATCCTGAACTAGGAAAAAAGTGAATTGAAAAAAGATGGTGATTCACCGAATGCGGTAGGCAAATTTAGCTAATGTCTTCAAATGAGACGCAAAGTTAATTTTTCTGAAAAAAATTTGTAATCTATAAAAAGAGCAAAGGATAGAAAGAATGTGTAGAGAAATTAAAGGAATCAATCTAAACATTCTAGAGAGAGAAACATTTTTCATTTAGTGAGAACACTTTTAGTGTTGAGTTTTATGAATTTGAGAAATTGAACTTGGTAAATGAGATTGAATTTGAAGTTCTTTTATTTTTAAGAACATAATTTCATGTTACACATGGCTAATATCATGCAAGGTATAATCTATTTACACATTGCAGCGGTTGTTAAAACCTAAAATTCATGAGGTGTGATTATGGGGTTGGGTGTTGATGTAATATAGTTTGTTTGTTGAATTTTTCTCTTTTATGAGTGTTAAGAATCGATTTGACTGATTGCCTAGTGATTAAGTCATGAATTGAGGTGGCCAACTTAATTTTAGTTTGGATCTTGCATTGGTGCTCGACAAAGACAAATATAAGTAGGTAATTTGTTTAATACCTGCAATTTGGTGTACTTGATTTAAGATCTAAGGTTTTGGGTTGTTAAGTATGGTATAAAAATGAGACGGAAAGGAGATTCTATGAGAGTCTGCTTTGAGATAAAAGGAAGATTATCATCAATTATGAAAGACTAGCTTATTTGTGATTAATTAGTTGTAATGAGCAATTGTACAATAAATCAAATGAAATATACATTCAATCTCCACACCTCTAGAGTCAATTAGTATTGGGAATAATCGATTCTTTCAATATCATTAATTGGCTATATGATTTAATTTGTTAAAACTGGTTGAATTTCCAACCCATTTGTTATTTAAACTTTATTGCAATTAATTGCTTGTTAACTCTCTAATTAAATTCTAAACCACATATCATTCCTTATGGGATTCGACCCCGACTTATTGACAATGACCAGTGTCCCTTTTAATTGGTTTTAATGAGGTGAATAGAGTGTAATTAATAATGGCACCGCTCCCATGAAATGGAATTTAGGAGTTTAGTTGAACAAGATATTTTCATATTAATTTGTTTTGTTGTTGAAGAATCTTACTCTTGGATTTTATGCAGTGATCTCTTGGTAGGTGTAAAAGTGAATAAACATAATAGCAACAACTCTAGGCTGCATTGTAAACCCTGTATTTTAGTAGGCGAACTAGGGCTAAGTTTAAGGACAACAAGAGTCAAGCAAGAGGCAAGAGCCAAGGCAAGGGGAAAGGGCCAAGGCCAAAGTCAAGGCCCAAGGCTGCCAACTAAGGGTCATTTTAGGAAATTTCTTTTTAAGTTAGTATTGAGTGAGGTCATTTTGTATAGACTTTATACACATATGTAAGGAATTTTAACCCTTTAACCACCCTAATTAAGTCATTATTTCCCAAGACCCAACTAAATTCCCAAAACCTCTTTACTCAAAAATTCTCTATCTAAAAAACTCCAAGAAGAAGAAAAAGAAAAATATGAAGAAGATGAGGGTCAATCTAGGTCAAATTCCTCCAAACATCCAAGCTTTGTGAGGGCTTTGTATCACAGGTATGATAGCTTATTAATCCATGGATTCTTCCATCCATGGAGCCCCCTAGAATTCCCCAATTTGATGAAGAATTCCTCAATTCAAGTTTGGGTTTTTTCAATGTTGTGGGTTATGTTTTATATTGACCCAATTGAGTGGGTATTGATTGTTTATGATAGAATTAGTATTGAATCATGTTATTATGATGAAATTGCATGTTTTTCATGTCTAACCCTAGTCTATTTGATGAAATTAGAGTAATGTGGGTTTATGCCTTGGAACAAAAATTGAGGATTTAGAGATAATCTTCTAAGATTGATGATATTTATTGTAATTGTTCAAAATAAAAGCATGTAGACATGAATTGCATTAGAATAATGAATATGTGATGGGTCCTGACTAGTAAAGCTTGAGATTGAACCTTTATGATGATATATGATTAGAATCACTTAAGAATGAAGCATGTGATTAGAATGCCTTGTAATCTAGGTATATATGATGATTTTAAGAAGTAAAGCTTCGAGAGTAAGGCTTGTGGTCATGAATGTAGATTGCTAGGGATTTGAGAGTAAAGCTAATATGTTGGATTATGCTCTTAATGGCTTTGAGAGTGAAGCCTATATGAGAATTGTAGACTAGTAGATATCATTTTTGTGGAAGGACTTTACCCACCTCATCAAACTTATGAATATTTGAATGCATAAAGTGGTGGAATCAGTTGAAACATGGATTGTCTATCAAGGACATCCCTCCATGAGTCATGAATTAAGTAAGGCTTAATAACTAGTTTAAGGGGTGTATGCTTGGCCTCAAATCGATATTGACAATGAGATGGATGCTCACACCTAGTTGAGTCTGGGCTTCCAAGGAGGCTCACATCTAGTTCATTGCGGCCTTTCAATGTAAGGGGGAACTCTCACATAGTAGTGTCCCGATTTTCCCAAAGTTTGTCTCATGAGATTGAAGCCTTCACCTAGTGAAGTCCGGGTTTCTAGTAGAAATCTCTGTATCCAATGAACTAAGACATACTTAATGAAGTAACTCATAGTGTTCAAAAGAATTAATGGACTAAGACATACTTAATGAAGTATCTCATAGTGTTCAAAGAAAATCAGGAACTTAGACATTCTTAGTGAAGTATCTCATAGTGTTCAAGCTAATAATGAACTAAGACATGTTTCACGAAATATCTCATAGTGTTCAAAAGTAAAGAAGAGGAACTAAGATATGCTTAAAGAAGTATCTCCTATGTGTTCCAATGTTTTAAAAGAAAGACTAGTCCCCAACCTAGAAATATTCTTATGATGGCCTAAAGTAGTACTTAGCATGGGTGGGATTATGAGGTCTTATCTGTAACAACCCGAGAACACCCCCTAGTCGTTACATGCGTATTCGACCTCTCAGAGGTCTCATACAAGCCTTAGCATTCATTCATCGCATAGATCATAAAAATCACTAAGAATTTAAAACTTTTATTCAATTAAACCATAAGACTTCAAGAGTCATCAATATTTGACAACTTCAATACGCAAGCGGAACTACTAAGTCTCTTTAACAAATCTTAGACAAGAACTTAAAATGTACTAAGGGACACAGCCCTTTACAAATGAAATGAAACTTAAGTGTCTATTACAATGACTAAGAAACTTTCAAACATAGTCCTCGAATCTTGAGGACATACCAAAGACTTGGAAGAGTGAAGCAATCCAAGCAACTCCAAAGCACAATCTCCTCCTAGTTACAACAACCTATACGTGTAGTAATATAGAAGAAAGAGGTTAGTACAACACACGTACTAAGTATGAGGCTATGCAAAACATGCTAAAAAGGGCATTTGTTCGGAAGTTATGCTTTCATGCCATTTTAATAAAATCTCTTGAACATTAACATAATAGGCACCTTACAAGTCACAACCAACAATACAAAGTCATATGCTTCACAATACCACATAAACATACATAACCCATTTACCTTTACCTTCTTGCCTTGGACCTCCACCTTAAGTAACCCTTAAGCATTACCTTTGTGCAATGTATGGGCAACGCCCCATACCATCACCCACACTAAGGCACCACCTTAAGGCAACACAAAGTGCACTTACCATGCATACCTCAACCTTCACCAATTAATCACATAAGATATATAAGCACATAAGCCAACAAGTCACTTCATAAAACTAGAACACTCATCAAATGTCATCCCAAGACTCACCTAAGTAAGACATGGTGAAGCAGCCCATACTACTTGTCCATACCACACCCAAGTGATCCTTAAGGCTACACAAGACAAGCTCCATTCACATATCAACATAAATCGTTCTTTCAACTCAATGCATTTACGCACCTTCATTCACTAATGACATAAGAGCATCACACATATTCAATTCAACATAAGCACTTACATTCACATTAGCATGCTCAAAGACCAACACTTTCATTAATTAGCCTAAAGAAACTCATTCATTCATTATCATTACTAAGACACACCAAGATCTCCATTAAATGTCTACTTGTGCAATGTCTAGATGATGTCCCATTCTACCACCTATCCTAAGTAGTACACCCTTAAGAGACCCTAGTTCATTCATTCATTAATGTGGGGGAGGAGCCTTAACCGACATAGACCATGGAGCTTGACATGGAATCCCAATAATACCCTTATCGGATGAGGGATCCCTACTTGGCTAAGGTAGGGTCATTCTTTTAGCCTTTATGTTGTAGAGACCCCTAGCTAGTCCTATATGGGCACATAGTTAAGCGATAGAAGGATTGCTTCTAGGTACTCTCATCTCAACTCATGAAGGACCACTCATCTTAAGGGTTGCTACTAAATACTCACACCTCAACTAACGAAGGGGTATCCACCCATCTTCATATCCTCTCGGTGCTAGACATTACTCCCCCACGGAGTTTGGACAATAATTTCATTCATTCATTTAGGGACAATGATTGTTACTAAGTACTCTCATCTCAACTAACGAAGGAGTACTCATCCTAACCCAACCATTCATTTAGGGATAAGGATTGCTACTAAGTATTCTCATCTCAACTCACGAAAGAATACCCATCCTAACCCTCATTCATTCATTAGGGAAGCTCTTAGATTTAAAGATGAGAAAACCTTTCATCTAGGAACCCCATTCATTTAAATGAGTACTTTATGAGACTATCCTTACAATAGACCCAACTTTCATTCATTAGCATTATCTCCCATTCTTTTCATTCATTCTTCACTAGGCGTGAGAGTAGGTAAACGTAGTCTATCCTAACCTCTCCTTTGTTATAAGTCATTCAAAGAAGACAACAACCAAGCATAACACATAAAGTCTCTACACAAGATCAAATTTCATGCTATTAGACCATACACAATTTCACATCATATCACATTACCTTCACATAATCAACATTGCTTAAAACAACAATCAACGAACTTTGCCTACAGGGACATGATCACAACATGCTTATAAGGTAAACACCTCCCCACTTTCAAAGGGATCAAACCTCACATTTCTAACACCTACAATAAATAAATAAATATATATATATATATAATAGTAGAATCAATAATTCCATCATCATCATAAACCTTAGGTCACAATTGCCCATTTAAGGCCAACATCCAATATAACACAATTGACCATCAATTCCTCATAATTCAATATAGAACAATAATTAAATCAATTGCCCATAACAATCTACACATTAATATCACATTATTAACTCATAATCAATAGACTGACTTTAGACCCAAAAATTAGGATTTCATGATATGCAAGGGTTCATGGAGTTTTTGATCTTAAAACCATCAATATTAACATAAATCATCATTTGAAATACTTTCATGCAAGAACCCAAGGTTGGAATTGAAATTGGTGGTTTTAGTGTTTTTGAAAAACATTGAAATCACTTTGATTTGGCTCTTTGATTGAAAGAAGAATCAAAGATAAAATCCCCATACCTTTTTGATTAATTTCCTAGGAATTTGAAGGAGAAATCAGTAGGAACCCATCCCGTAGCTTGAAGCTTCATCAATGTCTTCCATGGAGTTCTAGAGAGAGAATTTATTTGAGAAGGAAGGTTGAATTTGGATAGTGAGATCTA
This sequence comes from Solanum verrucosum, assembly GCF_900185275.1. Taxonomy (NCBI): domain Eukaryota; kingdom Viridiplantae; phylum Streptophyta; class Magnoliopsida; order Solanales; family Solanaceae; genus Solanum; species Solanum verrucosum. The sequence goes on from NW_026020213.1 coordinate 412,582, forward strand.
ATTCTATGTTTTTGGGGTTTTAACCACTTAAAATATCCTAAAATAGGTAGAATAACCATTTATAATAATTCCCCAAAGTACCCAAACTACCCATCACTTAATTGAACCTTTTAAACAAGTCAAACTTGAGTTTTATTTTCGCAGATTTCATTGGGAAACAAGTTCGTGACCCGGAGGTGTTCCCACAAGTTTATGGAAATTAAATTTCGAGGCAGAAGAGTCCGCGACGTGGACCAAACTGTTGGCCCTTGGTGGAGCTATTCCACGATGCAGACATGCTCCCTCCATGAGCATTTTGCAAGTTGCCTTGGCAGCCTACTTGGCCAAGGTTGGGGTTCTCCTCGGGGACCCTTAGGTTGGTCCCGGGGCTTCGTACTCTAACGTTTTGACCCTAAAAACATTTATTAAGACACTAGGGTCACCTCCACTGATTTTAGACTCCAAACAACACATAAAAACATGAACAACATACTAGAACACACCAACACGTAAAAGAATAGTTTCCAAACATCTTGGTCGTCCCTTGACGGTTGACTTCCAAACTCTCTAAAACTGACTAAAAAGACTATTCTTCATTATTTTAACAAGTTATTAATGCATAAAACCCATGTGAGGCTCTACTTTATTCTACTTCATTTTTGAGGGGTGTTACATTATCCATGCATTGCACAAGTATGACATGATGTTACTTATGAAGTGTTTCTATTGTATGATGTATGTTGAGATTGCATTGTTCTATAGTTTCCTTCCATGATGTGTTTCACTAAAGGTGAAGATTCCCTTGTCTATGAGAAATAAGCTAAGGATGAGATCAAAGATGGTATGTATGTATGATGGCCTAAGGTGTTACTTAGTATGGGTGAGATTATGGAGTCTTATCCATGCATTGCACAAGTATGACTTGAAGCTACTTATGAGGTGTTCCTCTTATGATATGAAGGACTAAGGGTTGACTAATGCTTATAGTATGCCTATGTTGGAGATTATTCCTATGACTATGTTGTTGTCTCTTATGCTTGTTGTTTATGTTTTATAAAGTATCTCTTATGATTATGTCATATATCTTATGATTCACTAACCCTATGTTATGCCCTTATGATGTTATGCTAGCTATCATATTTAGTACAATTTGTACTAACGGATACTCTTGCCTACATTTTGTGGCTAGGTTCATATTCGAAGCAAGGAGTTGAAGACTTGGTGAGTCCTCATAGCATCAAGGATTTGATCATATTTGCTTTTAAATCTTTCTTTTATGTTTTAGACTTTTGTATGGGCTGTGTCCGAAAGATTTATTAAAGATATTTTAGATGGTTTGAGGCAAAGTGTTATAGACTTCCGTTGTCTTTTGTAAAGACTTCAATTGTATTGGAAAATGTTTTAAAATTTTCCGCATCATTTCTATTGCTTTATGTTATGATATGCTAAATGGCTTACATTGAGTCCTTCAGGGTTGTATGTGTCATGTTACATCTAGGGTATACCCCTAGATCGTGATAGGCATGTGCAAGACAATTATATTAGAAGCGAAGATGATGTGGTTTTATTACACAACCAATGAAGTGGGAGCAATTTATTTGCCACTGGTGCTCATGTTTTACATTTGTCGTAACCATACTAGTGAAGCTCATCAAAGCAGGAGGATTATTTGGTTGTCTAATGCACGAATATCTTAATGAGTATCTCCGAAAATTTCAAATGTGTGTAACCCTTTTTTCAGCTGAAAATATATCAGAAGAGTCAATGTGGTTGAGGTTATTTCCTTTTTCTCTAACGGAGGAGGCAACGAGATGGTTGATTTAATTTCATAGTAAGTTTATTACATGGTTACTATTAGTTAAAGCTTTCCTTGAGAGGTTCTTTCCTCCATCCAAAGTGATGAAGTTTAGAAAGAACACTCATATTTTTTAAAGAAGAAGTGGGGAACCTGCGCATGACGATTCGAAACGTTTCAAGTGAATGTTATTACAATGTCCTAGATATGGTTTTGCGATGAGCTTTTATTGCAATATTTTTACCAAAGTCTTGATGTTGTGAATAAAGATTGGTTGACCATCTTATGTGAGGAGGTATTATTAAGAAACAGTTCAATGAAGCAACAACGTTGTTGGATGAGATGAACAAAACCAACTAATCTTGTTATATGAGTGATGATTATGTATCACTTCCACATTTGGGGGCGTCGAATAAACAAGAACAAAAGAACCAAGAATGTGACAAAGCATTGTCAGATTTACCGCTCAACTTCAAATGTTATCTGAGCGCGTTATTAGATGTCGATAAAACTCAATCAATCACATATTAAGGTGTAGGTATGTTGAAGAGGTGTACATGAGAGGTGGAAAACCGGAGGGTTTTCGACCAATTTATCTAAAACATTCTTAAAATCAAGTTTGGACTAAGTGTATTGATGAGGGGTGTTGCCGAAGAGAATGTGAAGATGTTAAATATGAGAAACATTTTATTCCACATAAACCTTTTTAAGACACAAATTAATGACTTGTTGACTAATGTCTTAAACAAGGTGGAGTGTTAGGATATGAGTTTTAATGGAGTGAAGAGTGATGTATTAGCTTTGTCCACCACCATCGTCTCACTTTTATTTTCCATCAACTAACTTTACGAATAGATGGGAAAGCTAACCGCTCTTCTGCATGCTAATCTATATTAGTGTGAAACATAGAATTCAATGGGGAATCAAAGAAATTTGCTTCGAGTTTCAGGTTTCATTACTAGAAGTGTAAGGCATTGCAAGAGATAATAAAGTCCAACAAAGTTAATGATCAAGGTATGAATGCCAAAAATGAATCCCTTAGTAAAATGGATAGATCTCATGAAAAATAAACAGAATATGAGCCAAAGACAACTGGTAAGAAAAGTTGGGTTAAGGATTGATGAGTGTAAAGTTTGCAGTCATTTAAGGCCGATTTAGCTAGATAATTAGTGTCCTTAATGCCTAACTTTGTCGTTTTCTAATCGAATATTGATAATTTGCTGCTATGAAGGAAATTTGACAACCTAAGGATTGATATTTGAAAGAATTGTCAAATATATTAAAAGAAGTGCAAAGTGAACACTGTTGATTGCCAAATATATAGGAAGGATTGCCAACTCAGCACGACCTCACATATATTGATAGTGCGTAGAACTTATGTCTATCAAACAATATTGGAAAACTCTTGTAGAAAAGGCAATGCACCAAGTGAGACCAACTGTCCTGATGCACATTTGATGCTTATCGTGACCAACGACACTAAACTACGGTATGAGTGTCTACGATCATCGATAGTATAGTAACACAACTAAAAGTTGGGGGCGTGTCCCAAGGGATTGGTTTTGAGAATTGATAGAAAAATAAAATTAAGCTCTAACTAGTCATAGCTAAAGACATTAATGATTAAAAACATAGTAAATTAAAAGGGGCGACACGAAAGTGTCAAATATCGATTTGGGTTTTTTGTCATAATTAGTAAAAATAGCAAAAATTAACAAGAAAATCAAGTATGGGGAAATGTTCTTAGTGTGTGACCGCAATACAAGTTGAGATAAATCGTTGGGTAAATGCTTTCAATAGAAAATTTGCAAGATAATAGTGACTAGGCTAAGCTTTAGATGGAAATAAGTTCCCTCTCGGGCAACTTACCCCGTTTCAAATGGATTCCTCTCGGACACCTATTTGCCGCATGAAGACCAGCCTACGCCTTACCCCACTCACTCTCTCGAGTTGAGTGTTATGATATGGGACTAGGAATCACCCTCTCGGGAAGAACCTCATGTAAACCCACTACTTAAGCCATCAGTCTAGTGGTCTTGGTTTCGCGACCTCCCTCTCGGGCAAACCGAAAACACATGGGTGGTTTTGTATTTGCAACTACAAACCCATTAAATAAAACCACAACCACTAGGTTAAATCATCATTAAAATACATCTATCCTATTAGCAAGCAAGACCCAATAACAATATCAACACATATTTTGCTAAATCACACCCCAAGAATGGTGGGTTTTAACCACAAATCAAGAAATAACAAAATACACCTAAAATGATACTAAAATAAAATGGGTATAAGAAATTAAACCTCGATTTAAGCAAAAGAAGAAGAATGGAGAAGACCCACTTCCAACTTGGGGAAGATGAAATCCTTCTCTCTTCAAGTCTCCCACAAAACCCTCTCCAGACTTGAGAGAAAAATATCTAAAAATGTACTATTCTAATCTGAAAAATTATAATAATGGTTCAGAACTTAAAAAATTAATTACAAGTTTAGTATTTAAAGCTATCAAATAATAGTGCAGTCGGATAGATCGGCGAAATTAGTCGAGTCCGTCGAATGAGTCGGCGACTCACGCTTCTTCTGTCTCATCGCCATTGAGTGCTTACCTACAACATTTTCACATTCTGGACCATCGGGCGGTATAGTACTGCTTCGCAGAACTACTCGGCGAATCGCCGACTACTCCTTTCATCGCCTTTTTTATCCTCTTCCTTCAGGGCTTCGCATGCTTGAACAAAGGGCGGAGTCTGTCCTTTTGGCAAATCGCCAAAGGTTCTTGACGATGCTCATGCTTCAACTTCTTTGTTCTTTTCAACCTTCTTGTTCCTTTTTGCGCCTAAATATCCATGCTTCCACTAAAACTTCAAATACCTAATACTTAAGAGTTTTCATCAGATATTGAGACAAAATAAGCATTCGAGGACACTATTTCTATCAAAATAAAGTCATAAATGACTCCAATTTGTGGACTCATCAACACCCCAACTTAAACTTTTGCTTATCCTCAAGCAAACTTGAGTTCAGCCGTTCAAAAATGGTGCCTCAAATAGAGCTACACAACAATACTCAATTTACTTATACAAGGATCAATTGTGTACTCAAAGATTCGAGTTGTGACACACCAATACGAAAGATTATCATGCTCACAATACTTGCTACTTGTGCAAGTTCAGGCTCAACAAATAGTATCTAAATGCCCTCACATGAATAATGATTCCATATTCACACATAGAGGTTAATCAATTCAAGATCAGGAATCTGATGCAACGCTCACACTCAAAAAGAGGAACACAATGCATGTTTTCACCCATAGGTTTGTCCTAATTTCCAATCGACTTTCGATTCAGCTTACTCAAGATAAAAAAGGTCTTTCTAAGGCTTATAATTGGGTTGAGTTGTGGAATTCTCAAGGCATTCCCTTCTTTTCCTTTAGGAATTCTTTTTGTAGTACTTCTAAGTCACCTTTTTCTTTATTCTCCTCCATAGATTGCTTGAAACCTGATTCCACATTTTTTTTCCAATTGAATTGAAGGGGTTCAACTTTTATGCAATACCATGGGTTAAGGGGGACTTTTCTTACACTTCTTGACTCCTCCTTTTGGCCTAAGTTGGCTATTCCCTAAACCACAAATTAAGAGGATTATAGTGAGCGGGTCAAGTAAGGTCTAGGGTTCATCAAGGTTCTTCCAAAGAAAGGTAAGGCTCAAAGAGTGTTCAAGAGAGTTTCTCACCCTCACGGGTAGGCCACAAAAGAGATATATGTCAAATTTGGCTCGCAGTTTTTAAAATTGCCTAAGATCATGCCAAGAGGACACCTTTCTTAATCTATCAGACTAATAGGGCAAATTCTAGGCTTATTCATGCATGGTTCAAAGCAAACAAATCACACAAGGCATCGACACTTACGTCAAACAAGACTACACACTTTCGCTAGTGTCCAACGGTCATTACAAGAAAATCAATTTGATAAATGGATAATTAGAATGAGATGCAACGAGTTCACATACTGTCTATGCAACTTCCTTTGGCTTCAACATAGTCGTACATTCATGTTCGTTCAATTGACAGCACTATTCAAGTCATCAGTATTGATCGAAATCACAATTAACTCACAAAGGGTGGCAAAATGTGCGAAAAAATCAATTTTTTTCGGAAGGGTCAAAATCATTACAAATTAAAAAAACAAAAGAGAGCCATGAGCTCAAACATCCACGAAAAGTAGTGTAAACAAAATTTTAAATAGAACAACCCAAATATAGACAAAACACCAATCACAAATAGAACACAAAAGGAGAGCCTCACCCTACCACAAATAAAAGTGTTTGTCCTCAAATGCAAATAATAGAGAATCCAAAAGTAAATGCAAGTAAGACAAATAGAGAGGTGAACAGGTGATCCTAATTATGCAGCTGCTCCATCTGTGATGGCATCCGTCTAGTTTCTACTCATTCGGTGTTGTTAGTCGATCTTGCTGAATCACTCGGCGAAACGCCGAATATCAAATGTCCTCGCCGAATATAACATAGTTTTCAGTTCAGGTAAGCAATACATTGGTGGTCTTTATTGAGATCACTAATTGGATTGGCGATGCACCGACTAAATTCATACTCTGCCGAGTTTTATAGACTCAACCTTTAAGATTTATTGCGTCAAATGGTGGGAATGATTGGGTACGCTAAACTTGTCCGATATCCGCCAAACTGAACTGTTGCTCGCCTCCATAGATCTTTTCAGGCACTTTCCTTACTCAATCTATACAAACAACACACTATTATTTTATCAAGATAACAAAAAAAATGAGTAAATGGTTTTGGGTTGCCTCCCAAACAGCGCCTTAGTTAAAGTCGCGGCACGACACAAGTTAACCTTTAGGCCTCACTATTTGGGTAAGCCATAGTGTCACTAGGCAAACCCCCTTGTTGTCTCGGATTGAGATGAGATGAGATATGACCCATTTGGGTCTCTAACTCTTTGATTGAAACTGATTGACAGGTGACGGTCTGGCTGAGGGTAGACACGTCTTCTTTTATATCTTTTAGAATTTTGTCTGACCCTTCAACTTTGTTTAGGACACCTGAGGGCATATCCTCAGACCTACCACCTTCTGAATCCTTGGGCTTCTGACGCTCGTGGGGAGGTACATAGCTATCCTTCTTCCCATCCTTCCAATTTGGATTACGGTCCCTCCTTTCATGATCTTGATCCTTCCAGCCTTCATCTCTAACCCATCCTTGATTGCCACCCTGCCTTGGGTAGTTTGAATGGTAGCCCCTCCTTGGTTAGCTAGGAAATTTACTTCCTCGTCATACAGGACTTTAAACTTCATCTCCTCAGGATTCTCACCACCGACTCCCACAACATTGACATCATGGACACCAGCCCCCATGACATTTTTAGATAAAATTTCAAGTTGCGTCATGATATTAGCCATGTTTCGGTCTCTCCCATTATATTTTTCAACCTACTCCTTGGATAGCTGAAATTTGACCGGTGAGACATGGTCTTCGCAAGTGTACCACGCCTTGTTGATGGTTGTCATCCCATCGAGAAGTTGAGCTTCTACTGCATATGGTTGCTGCATTAAGCCTCCGGGTGAGAGTTGGTCAGCTATACCTTTGTTCACCGAGTCTAGACTTTGGTAAACGTATTGAAGGAGCACATTATCAAGTAGACCATGTGTTGGGCATTGTAGCACCAATTTTTTAAACCGAAGACAAGTTTCGTGAAGAGGCTCTCCATTCAGACGCTTGAAGCTTTGAATGTTATCCCGAATAGTCATCTTCTTCGCGGGAGGGAAAAATCGCACATTAAATGCGGTGACCAGCTCCTCACATGAGGTGATTGAATTTCGTGGTACTTCAACTAACCACCTGCAAGCCTCCCCCATCAATGAGAAAGGGAAGTTTCGAAGATGCTCATGTGGATACTCATGAGCCAATCCACTGAAAAGTCCTTTGAGTTGCAAAAGTTGCAACATGGTGCTTGTTATGTGGAACACCACATTTCCCTCTGCTAGAGGTAGATGGATGGCTCTGACACCTCCCATGAGATGTGGATCATTGATGTTGGGCTCTTGGACATCATTGAGGTTACCAATGTCGTCCTAATTGCCCACTTGTCTCCCGTTACTATCGTTAACACACATGCTTTATGAAATGTTTACACAATCAACAAAACTAAACTACAAATTAAATTAGTAAACTACAACTAAGAAGAACAAAAAATCTACTAATCAAAAATTTCTTAAATAACACAACTCCCTAGCAGTGGCACCATTTTGAAGCTTATCGTGACCAACGACACTAACCTACGGTAAGAGTGTCTATGATCGTCGATAGTATAGTAACCCAACTAAAGGTTGGAGACGTCTCCCAAGGGAGTGGGTTTGTGAATTGATAGAAAAATAAAATTAAGCTCTAACTAGTCGTAGCTAAAGACATTAACGATTTAAAACATAGTAAATTAAAAGGGGCTACACAAAAGTGTCAAATATCAATTTGGGAGTTTTGTATCAATTAGTAAAAATAGCAAAAATTAACAAGAAAATCAAGTATGAGAATTGTTCTTGGGGTGTGACCGCAATACAAGTTGAGATAAATCATTGGGTACATGGTTTAAATAAAAAAAATTCAAGATAATATTGACTAGGCTAAGCTTTAGATGGAAATAAGTTCCCTCTCGGGAAACTTACCCTGTTTCAAACGGGTTCCTCTTGTACACCCATTTGCCACATCAAGACCAGCCTACTACTTACCCCACTCACTCTCTCGGGATGAGTGTTAAGAAATGGGACCATGGATCACCCTCTCGGGCTGAACCTCATGTTGACCCGCTCCTTAGGGCCATCAGTCTAGTGGTCTTGGTTTCGCGACCTCCCTCTCGGGGACGCCAAAAACACATGGGTGATTTTTTATTTGCAACTACAAACCCATTAAATTAAACCACAACCACTAGGTAATATCACCATTAAAATACATGTATCCTATCAGCAAGGAAGACCCAACAAAAATATCAACACATATTTTCAAAGTCACAACCCAAGAATGGGTTTTTATCCACACATCAAGAAATAACTAAATACACCTAAAATGGTACTAAAATAAAATGGGTATAAGAAATTGAACCTTGATTTAAGCAAAGGAAGAAGAATGGAGAAGACCAACTTCCAACTTGGGGAAGATGAAATCCTTATCTCTTCAAATCTCCCACAAAACCCTCTCCAAACTTGAGAGAAAAATATCTAAAACCGTACTATTCTATTCTGAAAATTATAATAATGGTTCGGAACTTATATAATTAATAACAAGTTTAGTATTCATAGCTATCAAAAATTAGTGCAGGCGGATAGTTTGGCGATGTTAGTCGAGTCCGCAGAATTACTTGGTGACTCACCCTTCTTTTGTCTCATCGCCGTTGAGTGCTTGCCTACAACATCTTCAAATTCTAGACCATTGGGTAGTATAGTACTGCTTCGCAGAACTATTCGGTGAAGTGCCAACTGCTCCTTTCATCGGCTTTTTGATCCTCTTCCTGTAGGGCTTCGCATACTGGAACAAAGGGTGGAGTCTGTCCTTTCGGCGAATCACCAAAGGTTCTTGGCGATGCTCATGTTTCAGCTTCTTCGTTCTTTTCAGTCTTTTTGTTCCTTTTTGCGCCTAAGTGTCCATGCTTCCACTAAAACTTCAAATACCTGAAACTTAAGAGTTTTCATGATATATTGAGACAAAATAAGCATTCAAGGACACTATTTCTATCAAAATAAAGCCCTAAATGAGTCCAATATTTGGACTCATCATACATCACCCCAACCAATAGTGTTTAAGGTAAATATTTAATAGTAAAACAGCAAAACAAGGTGGTATCCAGCGATCCACCAAAAATGAAAGGATGAATCAATCGAGTACACCGACTAGGGTTCAAACACCTGAAGCCTAGATGAGCATAAGATGAGCTAAAGAGCGAATGGTGTGTCGCGATCAACTTTAGTGAGCCCAAATAATATCGTTGAGTTTGTTACAAATTGTATTTTGAGCCAAATTTTAGGAAAGTAACAATAACCGAAAGGATATAATTTTTAGAGTGTCGAACACTACGAGTTGAGCAATGTGAGATAACATGAATAAGAATTCATAGTGATTATATTTTGTCTTGAGAGTAATTTTCCTTTGTAGAAGACTTTTCTAATTTTTTGGGTCTTAAAATTTGAAGCTTTAATTTGATAAATTAAAGTTAAATACAAAGTCGATTTGCTCTTAATTGCTTGAATTATAGTTACCCATGGTTTTCTTTCATAGAAGGTATATGTTCACGACCTAGGGGTACACCCAAAATATAACAGGGCATATACGACCCCGAGAGACCCCACACAAGCCACTTAGCATTCATAACATAAGAAATAGAACAATAGAAGTAAAACAACATTTCAGGTGCAATAGTTTTATAATGAAAATTGTAAGTCTAAAAGACTTGTCTCAGTAGCCATCTAGTATAATATAATGGAATTGGGCTTAGCCCACACATCTTATCCTTAACTAAAATAAAAGAATGAAACTGAAACACTAGAATTCGTCCTCAAAGTATGAGGACTCACCAAAGCTCGAAAATCTCAAAATCAACCACTAGCGACGAAACTGAGAAACTTGACTGTCGGACCCTATATTTGGGGAAATGTAGGCAAGAGTATACGTTAGTACAAAACAATGTATCAATTATGGTAGCAATGCATGAAACATTTAAATAATGCTAAAATGGACATTTTATGAAATGCAATTGACCAAGCTAAAACATGATATAGAAGGGTTAGAACACCTAAGTCATAAAACATGGTCAATGCAAGCTAAGATCATTTGAAACCATTGAACACATATGAGATACTCCTTGAAGTAACCTATTAATGTATGATGTAGTCTGAACCGACATAGAGACCATGGGAGCTATAACATGATCACCCGTTGTCTCCCACATCGAAAAGGGTTGTCATACTTGCCAATGTAAGGACAATGAACTTCTAGCTTAAGTCAATTCACTAGCTAATGTCCATCTAGAGAATCATCCTATGGGGGTACATAAGTATGGGATAAGGATATTGCTTCTAGAAACCCGCCCTCTACTAATGGGAGAGCTTTTATCTCAATATCCTCTCGGTGCTAAGCATAAATGCCACGGAAAAGTCATTTCCTACTTGTTCTTATTATGCTTGGAAGGGCACGCCATCATTCCAATCCAAGCTAAGTCATTATCCATGGAAAGGTATCATTCAATAACCAATCAAAGCTAAGTTTCATTAGGATAGCTCTTCATCTTTCATTCAATTAGGTAAGAAGACCGTATAACCATAGAATCCTTTATTATGTGACAAAACGTTTCGTATCTTGCTTTTATGTGTATATGAGAAATCCTTCCAAAAATACAACAACAACATCTTCATTGATACTTTACTCTCAAAGCATCCTTAAAACATATGCAGAGATTTCTTAAGAACATGCATAATTCCATAATTTACCATTCAAGTTTCAAAACCCACTTCCAAGCATCAACATTTAGAATACATGGGTTATATATGGGTTTCATCATTAATTCATGTAACAATATCAATACATGGTTAATTTCACAAAACTCATCCTTCATAGTAAAAATCCCACATCACGCGATCCTAACTTAAAAATATGGAGATTACATTGTTCATGGGGGAATCATCATAAAAATCACAATATTTCATCGATCCATGCATAAGAGATCATATTTCAATCATTTAAATTGATAATTAGGAGAACCCGTGACAATTGAAGAAAACTCTTAACTCAATTGGGGTATTCTAACTTTGAAAATAGGAGAATTTGGGACTCCATGAATGGAAGGAATCCATGGACGAAAACTATCATACCTTGAGACAAATTGCTAATCTTCAATGGAGGAATTGCCACTTGACCTTGATCCTAGCTTGAGCTACTTTCTTCTTCTTCAAGTTCTAGAGAGAGAAATATTTTGGGGAGGAAGAACTTCATTTCTTTTGGTGATTTTGAGTGAATGATTTCTATTGGCAAATTTAGGGGTTAAAATATTTATATATGGGTCTTAGTGAGGGGTAAAATGACATAGTATAGAAATAAATAACTGGGAAAAGACCCAACTACCCCTAGACTTAATTGCTGACCCACCATCCACGCCTACGATGATGGACCATGGTTAGGACGACGGGCCAACCTGCACGACTGTCGTTCTTATTTAGAAACCCCTTTTTAGGCCAGTGATCCACTGGCCACCAACCACGAACCGTGGTTTGACCTACAGTCTGTTAGTCAGGCCGTGGTCTTGAGCCTCTACAAACTTTATGAGTGACCATTCCATGAACCACACTACAGTACGTGGTCCTAGCTACGGGCCGTGGTTGTCCTACGTGGATAGCACCTGCAACTTCCCAAAAATATCCTCATTACCATTTTTCAAATTCGTGGTGTTACAATATGTCCCCTTGGGATCGCTTATCCTCGAATGAGACTAAATCTAGTATGAAAAGTATAGGAGATGAACTAACAACCCAATCAACAATATAACCTCATCTAAATATATATAACAAAGGAGAAACTATCTACTCCAAGCTAAGACCTAATCAAAACATCATAAGAGGGGTGAAACCAAATCTAAAAACCTATCATGCATGCCATACACATATCCGAGGAGGAAAAATCAACTCCGAGATAAAATTCAAGAAGGAAACATAAACTCCAAGAAAAAAAACATACTCAAATGCATATATATGAGGAGGAAACATCAACTCCAAGCTAAAGACATACTCACAACATCATATCATGTGGACTATATGCAATTTAATTTTATGTGCACATAAACATGTAATAGTTAATGAGTAAACTCATTTTCTCAAAACTTGAACTTTTGATAAATCATGCATATGTATAAGATGACGAAATCGGCTCATTTAATCCCCATCAAAAAAATTTATTCGACGGAGGACTATGCCAAGTTGTACATGAGAGAAATGGTTATGTATCATGGAGTTCCCGTATCCATTATTTCCAATCGATGTACCCAATTTACTTTTATATTTTTGAAACCTTTTAAAAAGGGGCTTGGTGCTCAGGTTAATCTTAGTGAAGCCTTTCACCTGCAAACCGATGGGCAAGCAGAGCGTACAATCAAAACATTGTAAGATATGTTGAGAGCATGTGTAATTGACTTCAACGGTAATTGTGATAATCACTTGCCTCTAATATAGTTTATGTATAACAATAGCTATCACTCAAGCATTGCTATCTCTTCATTAGAGGCTCTATATGGTAGGAGGTGTAGATCTCTTATAGGTTGGTTCGAATTGGGGTAAGGTTCTTTGATACGTCTCGAGTTAGTACATGAGTCTATGAAGAAGGTTCAGCTTAATAGACAAAGGTTGAAAATGGCTCAAAGTTGACAAAAGTCCTATGTTGATTTTAGAAGAAAGGATCTTGAGTTTGTTCTACATGATTGGGTCTACTTTAAAATTTCACCCATGAAGGGTGTAATGAGATTTGGAAAAAATGGAAGCTTAGCCCCTATTATGTAAGTTCATATTACATTTTTAGGTGTACTGACAAAATTTCTAATGAACATGATTTTCCTAATAACTTTGCATCGTTGTATCAAGTTTTCCATGTCTCCTTATTGAAGAAATGTGTTGGAGACCCGACATCCATAGCTCCCTTAGAAGGTGTGGGATAATCTCTCTTATGAAGATGTTTTCGTTGACATTTTGGACTAGCAAGTTCAAAAGTTGAGAAACAAAGAGGTTTCTTCTATGAAGGTTCTTTGGAGGACTCATTTGGCTGGCGGTGCCACTTGGGAGGCCATGACTTATATGATGTGTTGGTATCCTTATCTATTTCCCCCCATCCCCACTCTAGCTTGAGGTATTCAGTCCCTCATGGTTTACTCTTTTGGTTTCATGTTTCTTAGGTTTTCTCATGGTTTCCTCATTTATGCATGTTCATTAAAATAAAAAAATTTAAGAAAATGAGTTAACTTTATTGATTTCTTCATGTATATGTTTATTTTAATAGGAGTTGCATTTAGACCTCATGAAATGATGTTCTGAACATACTTTAGCTTGGAGTTGATGTTTCCTCCTAAGATATGTGTGTTAGGTGATTGCATTCATGTTGGATTGTTAGGTCTAGTTCCTACCCTCCTTATGATGACTTGAATCTTATTCGAGGATTAATGTTCCCAAGGGGGATGTAAATGTAAAACCTCATATTTCAAAAGATGAAAAATTACAGCTTTTTCTAGAGCTGGTGCCAGTACCAACGAAACCACCGGCGGTTCGTGGATTGACTTATAGGCCGTAGATTAAACCGTGGGTGGCAAGTTCCAAAATTAGAAAAAGTTTCATGTCCCAATACTTTCTCTGCTTTTCAATAGTACGGTTCTTCATCCAATGTAAGAGTTGTAGGTAGGTCTCGTAGGTGAGTCCCAGACTTAGTGAGATTTTAAGAATATCCAATTGGACTCATAAAGGCAATGTATACACCGCAGATTGACTAACCAGCCTTACAGGGGTCTGTCATTCAAGGGTCTAGAAATGAATTCCTGAACCCCATCAATAGTTGACCATGACGGTTTGTAGGTGGACTCACAGACTGTAGGTCCCCACCATCGATCGAGGTCGGCAATTATTTTTAGAAGGGATTTTAGGTATATTCCTTTATAAGCATTTTTACCTCCAAATTAACAAATTCAAGTCATTCTCCAAAATTCCAAAAAGTTTATCAAATTCATCCAATCAAATATTTCTCTCTCTAAGAAGAAGAAGAAAGCCTGGGTTTCATGATCAACTCTCCAAATTCACCATTAATTGTGTGGCATCAATGTATGATAATATTAACCTATGGAGTCCTTTCCTCCGTAGAGTTCCCAAATTCACCAAATTTTACAACGTATAATCTCTTATTGAAGTTAGGGTTTTACTCAATCTCACGGGTTCTTTCTAATTATGATTTAATTGATTGTTTTATGTCTTGTTATGCTTGAATTAAGATTATTTCATATTTTAAAGTTAAATTGATATGAACCCATGCACGATCCATATTTTTCTAAATTTAGTCATATGATGAAACTTTTGAATCATGAAAGATGATTTTATGAAGATATGCATGTTCTTTATGGAATTGATAAAAATTATTTAAGGATGATTTGAGAGTGAAGTATCATTGTTGTTGTTGTTGTGAACGGATTTCTCACATACACATGAAAGCATGATTGAAAAAGGATTTTCTCACATAAAGGATTAATAACGGTTTAAAGTTTCTCTCATCTAGGATGAATCAATATTAAGGAGCTATTCTAATGAGAATACAAGTGTTGATTACCCATGTCTTATTATGATAAGATAAATTATTATTAATGACTATTCCGTAGGATTTATCCTTAAAAGCGAGAGGATATTGAGATGGAATCTCTCCAGCAGTAGAGGTAGGGTTTCTAGTAGGAATATCTCTATCCCATAACTATGTCCCACCATAGGTTTGTCTTCAATCCACATTAGCTAGTGGAGCCACGCAAGCTAGAAGTTCATGGTTCGTACCTTGGAAAGTGAGAACATCCTTTTTTAGTGTGGTGTAGACACTTGATTCCATGTTATAGCTCACATTTTCTCTATGTTTGTTAAACGTAAACCTACCACAATAATGAAGGTTACTTATAGAAGTCTCTCAAAATTGTTTTAAAAATGTTTATCTTGCATTGACCATGCTTATGATTAATATTTTCTAACCGTTTTATCTTATGGTATAATTTTGTCATTGCATATCATGAAAAGTCCCTTTTTAGCATGATTTCATAACACTTATACATTGCTATAATACTTTGTACATTCCATGTACTAATGCATAGTCTTTCCTACATTGTTTCACTAATGTAGGGTCAAATGCTTCCATTCCATATACTCGTGGCTAGGGGTCTCACACTGATCTACTGATGATTGGTAAGCCCTCATGTTCCGAGGACCGAGAGCCCTTCATTTCTTCTATGTCTTTGCATTTAAGACTTTGTATGTGATGCATTATGTTACGTCTCAATCACTTCTCTTATGATATAATAGATGGCTTATGGAGACAAATGTTAGACTTATGTTCTACTCCAAAACTCTTTCATTTAAATGCTACTTTCAAACTCTTTGATTTTCTATTATTTTTATAATATATGTTAAGTGGCTTGTGTAGGTCCTCTCAAGTCCTACACGCCATGTCACCTCTAGGGTGTACATTGAGTCGTGATAGTGGATCAACTAGCTAAGACATCCTACACGGGCATGTAGTTAGGGACAATGAGATTTATACTAGAGGCCCATCTTATTTTAATATGAGAGCCTCCAACTCAATATCCTCCAGCACAAGTAAAATTTGTCGGAATAATCATTAATCATATTAATTTCATACTCTTGGAAAGGTACAATTAAGCTATCAATCTAAGCTAAAGTCATTTAGAATAGCCCCATAAATAATGATTCAACTTAGGTGAGAAAACCTTTCAACCTTATGAATATTTATATGAAAAAAATTTTCCCAATATCATTGACACTTTCAGCTAAAATCATCTTCAAGTCATGTACATGAATTTCATAAAAGTTAGCGTATTTTCATTTATTCATATTTCATAGTTCATAAGCTTCATCCAGTGTTCATAGTGAAAAATCATGGATCATGCATCGATTCATATGAATTCAACTCAAACTCATCTAAATTATTCAATTCATTCAATATATTAGAAGAAAGAAAACAACTAGCTCAATCATAATTGACAGGAACGCATAGAAATTACATAAAACCCGAACTTCTAATCTAGAATATAACTAGTAGAATTTTAGATTTTAGGGACACAATGAATTAAAGGACTCCAAAGGTGAATACTAACATACCTTAATAATCAAACCCTAACAGGTATGGTGAATTGGAGATCTTGTAGTCAAACCCTATCTTTATTTTCGTTTGCTTGAGAAAGAAATTTGGGGATGAACATGGACGGAATGGGATTTTAGGAGAATAATTTTACTATGGGTAGTTTTAGTACTTAAATTACTTCTATAGGTCTTAGAATATGGGTCAAAATGATATAGCTAAGGTACTAGATGCATAGAAATAGACTAATATAGCCACAACTTAAAAAGTTGACGAGACGTGTATATGAAGGCATTTGTGAAGGGTTCATGGATGAGCTAACAGGGCGTGGACCCTTCATAGTCCATGAACCTGCCTTTTTTTTCAAACCAAACTTGCAAATTTTTAAGGTGTTACACTTTGGTTGTGGAAAGAGTTGTCACAAGGTGAGAGCTTGTCTGTTGGTTGCTACTAAGGGAAGGGATTATAGGCAAGCTCAGCCTAGTGGTTCTTATTTTGACGTTCCTCGTCATAATAGGTTCTATGCTCTTACGACTCACATGATCACAAGGGTTCTCTAGATTTCATAGTCTGACAAGTATGCTAAAAAATTGTAATCTTGATGTGTTTGTTTTGCTTGTTTTTTTTGTTACATTTTGATTTGTAACTCCTTATATGTCTATAAGATTTGATGTAAGATACGATATTCTTTTATAACACTTTTAAGTCACAACGCCGGTAAGGGACATATTATTTCACAGTTACTCTATAGAAATTACCCCGTTTATGTTTCTCATAGATTCACTCATGTTGATCTTGTAAATCTTGAAATACAAGGTGTTGATGCTATTCATTGGATAGATGGACCTCAATCCTTCTATGCTTAAATATATTGTATGACATGATTGATCACATTCAAGGTTTTCAATGAACTTATCTTAAAATGGAAAGGGGGAAATTATGGTGTTTAGGGCCAGTTCATATCTTGCCTAATGATTAGGAAAATGATTTCTATTAGTTGCATCTGTCATCTTGTTTAAGTTTGTGGTACTTATTTTGAAACCCATACTACCTAGTCAGTCCCAATAGTAAATGAGTTTACAGAATTGTTTCCTTATAATCTTCCTAGTATTCCTCCTAAAAGGGAAATAGACTTTGGTATTGCCATTTTCCCAAATATTAAACCTATATTTATTCCTCCTTACAATATGGTCCTAGTAGAACATAGGGAATTAAAGGAGCAATTGTAAGACTTAATGGATAAGGGCTTCATTAGACCTAGTATCTCACTATGGGGTTCTCCTGTGCTGTTTGTTCAAAAGAGGGATGGTTCCTTCAAAATTTGCAATGAATATCATAAGTTGAATAAGATTACCAGAAAGAGTAAGTATCCTATAACAAGGATTGATAAAAAAATTTATCAGCTCTAGGCTGGGAGTTTCTTCTCCAAAATTAACTTACGGTCAAGTTGTCACCAATTGAGGGTAAAAGAAGACAACATTCTGAAGACTATTTTTGAACTCGATATGGTCATTATGAGATTTTGTTTATGTCTTTTTGTTTGATCAATTCCCCATTGGCGTTCATTGACTCGATGAATAAAGTCTTCAAGCAATATCTTGACATGTTCGTGATTGTGTTCATCAACGACATTTTTATTTATTCTCTGAGTGAGGATGGGTATGTTGAGCCTTAGAGGATTGTGTTACGAATTTTCAAGGGTGGTGATATGTATGCTAATTTTAGTAAGTCTGAGTTATGGTTGAGATTCGTTGCTTTTATTACCCATATTTTCTCCGGTGAAGGTATTCAAGTTGATTATAAGAAGAGCGAGGAAGATAAGAATAGGCTCAGACTTTAGTCTATTTCAGATATATGAAGTTTCTTGGATTTGGCTTGTTACTATAGAAGGTTTGTGTAAGGATTTTCTTGTGTTGCTTCACCATTCATGACGTTGAACAAACAGAAGGTAAAATTTCTATGGTCACAAGCTTGTGAGAAAAATTCAAATAGTTGAAGGATAGACTCAGTTCAGTCTCTATATTGACATTACAAGAAAAAACTTACCGTTTTGTGGTCTATTGTGATGCTTCTTGAATTGGTCTTTGTTTTGTTTTGATCCACATTGAAAAGTCATCACATAAACTTCAAGGAAATTGATGGTGCATGAAAATACTAATTTGACTCATGATTTGGAGTTAGTTGAGGTGGTTTTTGCCTTAATGATTTGGATTCCATACTTATATGGTGTTTATGTGGATGCGTTTACTGACCATAGGACCTTGACGTATGTATTCACCCAAAAGGACATGAATCTTCTACAAAGAATATGGCTCGAGTTAATGACAGTTTATGAAATGAGTATCCTCTATCATCTCGGTAAAGCGAACATGGTAGCAGATGCTCTAAGTCTACTATTGATGGGAAGTGTTGCTCACGTTTAGGATGGTAAGAAAGAACTAGTTCATGATGTTCATTGAATTTCCTGATTGAGTGTTCACTTAGTTGATTCCAATGGAGGTAGTGTGATTATTGTGAATGGTTCAGAATCGTCTATGAGCTTTGATGTGATGGTGTAACAACCCAGAAACACTAGTAAGACCAAGCTAGAGCCTAATGGAAACTAATACATGAAACTAGAGCCTTAGGTGTGAGATTTTGAGTTTGATTCTTGGTTTTATTTTGTAGATTGACTTCCCGAGCTTTGGTTGAGGTGTCTATGGGTTAAACGTCAAGGTACAGCCCCCAAAGACCAACCAAGGGTCCTTGAGGGGAACCCTAAAGCCTAAACCCCCAAAGCTGCCTAGAACGAAAATGCTATCAAGAAAATGGTGAACCACAGATGGGACCTGTGACACGTAGGTCCATCCACGCCCCGTGGATGGCCTTCGTGGGTAAAAGGCCCCAAGAGTGATGTTGCAAACTCAAACCATGACCCCACAGTATAGGGCGTTACCCCATCCACGGTCAGTGGGTGAGGGTCTCATGGTTTGCACCTATAGGCTGCCCTAGAGTCGGCCAAAGGATAGTTAGTTTAGGAAATTCATTAGTTTTTTATTAGGGGTCATTTAATATGGGTTTATTTTATATATATAATTTATTTTAAGGTATTAAACACCTAATTAATTAATTACAACCCAAGTCCCCAAATTAAAACCCAATTACCTCCATTTCCAAGAATCATCTCTCTAGAATCTCCATTGAAGAACCAAGAAGAAACCAAGTTAGAGCTTCAAGCTGGGAGTTGTTCAATATGAATTTGGGTGTATTCTACATCTAAGTTATGGGATTTTTCATCCTTGGGAAGATATCACCCAAGGAGCCCTTTCAAAAGCATTTATCTCAATTCTAGAAAACCCAAATAGCTAGGGTTTCAACTCAACTCCATGGATTCTTTCAAAGTTGCTTTTAAAGGTTGAATTATGTTTTTTTTATGAATGAATAATTGATTTTATGTGATTTTGACTTGAATTCTTCAAGAATCCATTAGTTCCCCAACCCTAGCTATGATTCTTCTTTACATTATGAATATTGTTATAGGTTGATCCAAATTGATTAGATGTGAGTTAATTATGATATAACTTCATGATTTAATTATAATGATACATTTATACTTGATTAACCTAAGATTTATAAAGTGAATTGATGTGATTAGGGTTATGTCATGAAAGAGGCTAATTGAGGGTTTATATGTGACCTCTAAGATTGACAAATTTCTTGATGAATTGCCTTAGATTAGATGAACTAGACATGAATTGCTTATATGTTAATCTTGTAGACATGAATGTAGATGATTAAGTCTAACATAATGAAACATGGTTGAAATAGTGTTGAGAATTAGTTTACTTGATGGTATATGACTATAATTGAATAAGAATGAAGCATCTGGTTAGTCTACCTTGAGAGTTAGGTTTACATGATGACCATGTCAGGTATTTCTTGAGAGTAATGCTCATAATATGAAGTTGACTCCTAGAGCATTAAAGGTTAAAGCAAAATGGAAAGAAATATGAATATTGAGGCATTAGGAAGGATGCCATTGTGCATGTTGAATTGTATATGGTACTATTGTGGAAGGACTTTACCCACATGACCTACGATATGAGTATATGAGCTTATACATAAAATGAAAGAACTAGTTGAGTTATACATGTCTATTATGATGAATGTTAGATGTGTTGATTTACATGGTCTATTATCCTTGAAAGTAATATATGTAAAATACGCATGATTGTGATATTATGTACATTCTTATGGACACTTTGAGTGGGAAGTATCTACGATGATAATGATGTTGTCTTCTCATTGCAAGGACAATGACATACACAAAAACTCCATGCATAAACATGATTACTATGTATCTATGGTGTAAATTGAAAGTCTTGTTCTCATATGCCCCTTGACACATTATTATTCATGAAATGTACATGACCATGATGATCCTATTGTGTTGATTGAAAGTCCATTCTCATGAGAGCACATGATCTTTCTATGAAAGGTATTCCCACATACTAATTATGATTCTAAGGTTGAAAGTCCATTCTCACCTAATTGAATTTATGAGCTATTTTATGAGTCAGGTTGAACAAAGGGTAAAATACTCCTTCAAACATGTAAATCCTATTCAAGACTAAACAAGTAATTTTGGGAAAATAATGCTTAGCAGCGAGTGGATATGGTCAATGAGGTAGATGCCCTTCCGTCAATACAATAGGTCGGATCATCTAAACTATTTTCAAGAGATGGATGCTACTCCGCCAATACAATAGGTCGGGTTTCTAAAAGTAATCTCCATATCCCATACCTATGTGCCCATATAGTCTTTAGCTAGTGGATCCACCTTATAGCTATACATTTAGTTGTACCTTAGGCAAGTAGGACACCCCCTTTCTGTGTGGGGTTATATGACATCGGATTCCATGTCGCTCACATGGTCTATGTCGGTTAAGGCTATATTAGTATGGGATGCCATTTATACATGGCACAAGTAGACCTTGAGAGTAGCAATGGTGTGTTTCTCTTATTTTTATAATTTATGAATATGAAACATGAACTATGACTAATGACTACCCAAGAAGATCTACTTAGTATGAGTGAGGGTATGGGATTTCACTCATACATGGTACAAGTAGACTTTGAGAGAAGCAATGGTGTGGTTCCATTACATTATGTTGATTGATGAGTTATGCATGTTTTATTATGAATTATGTACATGAACATGAATATGAACATGGACTATGCTTAAGACTTTTTAATGGGTTTACTTAGTGTGAACGGGGGCATGGGACTTCACTTATACATTGCACAAGTACACTTATAAGGGTGTGGTGGTGTGGTTTCCTTATGCTATGAAGATATATGAATCTTTGTATGCATGATATGGGTTGTTGTTGTGAATGACTTTACTTATTACAAATTATGAACATGAATGGATCTTTGTTTATATGTGTTGCCTATGAGTAGGGTCAAGGTATGTGATGAGTCCATGAATTGGAATCATTTAGGGCTTTATTTTAATAGATTTAGTGTCCTCAAATGCATATTTTATACCAATAATTGATGTAAATCCTTTAATTTCAAGTATTTGCATTTAGGAACAAAGCGTGCACACTATTGAGCAAAAAGGAACAAGGCAGCTGAAAGAACAAAGAAAAAAAGGACTTTGGATCGCCTAACCCATTGGGCGAGTTGCCGAACGGCCTTGGCCTCACCTAATATTGCAGTGTGCCAAGCTCTGAAGGAGAAAATCTAATCAGTAGGAGAATGGATCAGTCGGTGAGTCACCGAACGGTTCTGCGATGTAGTGCCATACCGCCCAAACATACCGAACCTAAAGATGCTGAAGGCAAAAGCAAAACAATGATGAAAATGACCAAAGGCCGGATCGCCGATTTGGTCTGCAATCCCGATTAACTACGCCTACGAAACCTTCATAGAACACTTATTGACAACTATAAATACTTGTTTAATTTTTTAGCTTAGCATTTGATTTAACATTCAGTAGTTTTTGAAGTTTGGAGCTTATAACTGAATAGAGAGACAATATTTCCTTAGCATTAAAGATTTCCATTTTTCGAAGATAGTTGAGGTGGGTGTTGAAAATTCTTCATACTAGACCTTTGAGAATATTATATCAATCATACCCAGTTGATGGAAACACAAATTGGTAATGATTTTAACCTTTTTACTATGTCTAACTAAAACCCCAATTCTTGGGGTGTGATTATGGTTTGATTTAACTACTGGTATTGTTAATTGATCTTTTATTTGATGTTTAAAAGATATTTTGTTCAGTAATTGTGGTTAAATTTAATGGGTTGTAGTTGCAAATATAATCTTAACTTCGTTTTTTCGGCTTGCTCGAGAGATAGGTTTTAAAACAAAAATTATTTTGAAATGACCCAAAAAGTTCTTAAAAATGTGCTTCGGAAGTTACCGGAAACTTGTTTAGCTATATATAAAAAAAATCCATTTCGTTTTTCAAAAATCGGACTTCATATTCTTGTTTAGGGGGTCAAATTGAGTGGGAGATGGGTCTAACCCAAATTTTAGAGCAACTGTATCAAAATCCGAAATTTCCAAGTGAAGCCTTTTTCGAGGGTCAACTTTGGAGGGTCATATCTCCTAGCACACAAATTATTGGGTGGCCAATAACATATCCATGGAAAGCCCTTTGAGTTAGCTACCTAATGCACTTCATTTCACTTCATTCGGAGTTCGGACGAAGATGTTATGCCCATTTTTGTAAAATCTGTCCGGCAGGAAAGACATTTCCAGTGAGCGTTTTTACTGATCACCCGCCTCATTTTTTTTTCTAAGTGTTGGACCATTTTTCCAAAGGGCATATGTTATTTCCTATATACCATTAGTTCAATTCCCATCTCTAAAACATTTCCCAAAACACCTCTCCCATACTTAGACACATTTTCTCTCAAGTTCTCTCAAGAACCCTAATCCAAAACCTTCCTCAAGATTGAAGAGACTCTTGCTCCAAGTTCCAAGCTTCCATTGAAGACACTCTCAAGACCTTCTTAAAAACTCAAGGTATGTGGTGTTGAACTCATGGGTCCTTCCACCCATATTGTCTAGACTCTATTCTACTCACTAATTCATGGTTTAAGTTAAGATTCATAAATTAGTCTTGTTCTTTGTAATAATTTCCTGCACATTGAATTTTAAACATGAAAAGTGATTGTTTTGAGCATGTTGTGACTCTAGAACTTGAACCTAAATTTGGAATGGATGTGGAGATTTTCATGTGGTATTGTGGGTGTTAAAAAAGTGTTGTTGTAGGTTGTTCACTGGTTTGGCTGCATAATTACTACCCTATTTTCCATGCTCTTTGATTCCATTACATGCCTTCAAGGTGTTTGACAAAATGTCCAACTATGGAGAATTGATGAATCGATGCTTTAAAGCTTGAGTTATGAGATGTATGGAAATCCAGAGATGTGTTGATGACAAACTAAGCTTGTGTATATGTTCATTCCATACGTGAGATTGCATTAGAGCCTAATGGGAATTTCCTATATAAAGTGTTGCATGACCATGCCCGGTCCAGGGGAAAAGAACCGGACAACCATGTGAGAGGTTTATATCTCACCACCTAGGATGTTTGGGGTGTGACCAACATCAACCATGTGAGAGGTTTATATCTCACCACCTAGGATGCTTGGGGTGTGACCAACATCAACCATGTGAGGGGTTTATACCTTGCCACCAGGGTGTCCGAGTGTGAACGGCATCCCCCATCCTAAGTTGGGGTTATAGATTGGTTGGATCATGCATACACATATGATATCTACTATTAGTATAGATTTACTTAAACATGTTTTGACTTCACTTTGATCATGCATCCTCATATTGTTATTCATAATGCCTATGAAACTATTTCTTGTATTTCGATTGTGTCCTTGTCTATTGTTGTGTTGCACCCCGCATACTTAGTACATTCCAAGTACTAACGCATATTTTGCCTACATGAAGTCACCATGTAGGGACCGGAGCTACTCTTGATCCTTCTCTCCATTCACGTGGCTAGTACGGTGCTTATCCGAGTTGTTGGTGAGTCCTCAATGATTCGAGAGCTACGTTATGTTTCCTACTCTTATGTTTTGAGACTTTAGCTTGCAATTGTATTTTGACTATGAGGGGAGCCGGTTGTATGTCATGGCCCCGTCCTATCTATGTATGTAGAGGTGTGCGTTGGACAAGTATTTTGTAAATGAGCTTGGCTCTTGTTCTATGATGTCATTTTGAAATTGTTTGCCCTTAGTCCCTATTTCCCGTTAATTAATGTTGAATTTACTTCCGCGACCGATGAAGTGTGATGACAAGTTTGAGAGGCTTGTTTGGGGTTCCTTCGGGTTCCTCATTCGCCATGTCACGTCTAGGCCCTAGGCTTGGGTCGTGACAAGCTTGGTATCAGAACACTAGGTTGTTAAATCCTCGGAGTCCAACACACCGCGTTGAGTAGAGTCCTAATCATGGTTGTGAAGCGCGCCACGACTATGAATGGGAGGCTACAAAACGTTTTAGGAAAGGTTTCCCTTCTTCAAGTTCTATGTCGTGCTTAGAGTGCGATAAGGTGATTCCTCCCTAACGCTTGTTCTTTGGATTGCTAGATCATCATGGCAAACATGAGGGGAAGACGGGCCCGATCACCGGAAGAGCCACCCACCAATGGTGAGCTCCGTGATGCACTCACCATGCTTGCACAAGTGGTAGCTAACCAAGTACAACAAGGAGCCCAAGCTCCTCGAACTACCACCCCGGGGGAAAGGGTGAGAAATTTCATGAGGATGAACCCTCCGGTCTTCCATGGTTCAAAGGTGGATGAGAACCCGCAAGAGTTCATCGATGAGGTATGCAAAATCTTGACCATTATGGATGTTGGTGCTTGTGAGAAGGCGGAATTGGCGGCCTACCAACTCAAGGGGGTTGCTCAAATTTGATTTGATCAATGGAAGGGTGAGAAAGGTAATGACTATGTGGTGTTGTGGGAGGAGTTTAAACTTGCTTTCCCTAATAGGTTCTTCCCTCTTGAGCTTAGGGAGGCAAAGTTGGTGGAGTTCATGAACTTGAAGCAATGAGCTGTGAGTATGCCCTCAAATTTGTCCAACTCTCCAAGTATGCACCTCACTTGGTGGCCGACTCTAGGTCGAGGATGAACAAATTTGTGATGGGTGTATCCGACTTGGTTAGTGAGGAGTGTCGGTCCGCTATGCTCATTGGAGATATGGATTTGTCTCGGTTGATGACTTATGCCGAGCAAATGGAGGAGGAGAAATTGAGTAAGAAAAGGGGGTACGAGGCCAAGAGGGCCCGATTGGAGAATAGGTTCCCTAAGGGTGCTTGTACCATATTGTGAAAGTCAATGATGTGTAGTCTAAACTCCCTCCTATTGAGTCTATTCCGGTTGTTAATGAGTTTCTAGATGTCTTCCTAGAAGACCTTCCCGGTGTCCCTCCCGAAAGGGAGATAGATCTTGGTATAGACCTCCTTCCCGATACTCAACCTATTTCTATCCCCCTTACCGTATGGCCCCGGCAGAGTTGAAAGAGTTGAAAGAGCAATTAAAAGATTTGTTAGAGAAGGGGTTTATTAGACCTAGTCATTCTCCCTGGGGTGCTTCGGTTTTGTTTGTGAAGAAGAAAGATGGGTCTCTTAGAATGTGTATTGATTATCGACCACTTAATAGGGTCACCGTCAAGAATAGGTATCCACTTCCAAGGATTGACGATTTATTTGACCAATTGCATGGGGCTAGTCACTTCTCTAAGATTGATCTTCGGTCAGGGTATCATCAAGTGAAGGTGAGGGAGTGTGATATTTTCAAGACGGCCTTTCGTACTAGGTATGGGCACTATGAGTTTGTGGTGATGTCTTTCGGGTTGACTAATGCTCCGGCTCTCTTTATGGATTTGATGAATAGGGTTTTCAAACCCTACCTTGATTCTTTTGTGGTGGTATTTATAGATGACATCTTGATCTATTCTCGGGGTGAGGAAGAGCACAAGGGTCACTTGAGGGTTGTACTCCAAAGATTGAGGGAAGAGAAGTTGTACGCTAAATATGAAAAGTGTGAGTTTTGGTTGAAGGAAGTTGCTTTCCTAGGCCATGTGGTGTCAGGGGATGGTATTAAGGTGGATCCTAAGAAGACCAATGTTATTAGGAATTGGCCTAGACCTTTGACCCCGTCGGATATAAGGAGTTTCTTGGGTTTAGCGGGTTATTATAGGAGATTTGTGGAAGGGTTTTCTTCTCTTGCTTCTCCTATGACTATGTTGACTCAAAAGAAGGCTAAATTTGTGTGGTCCGATGAGTGTGAGGAAAGCTTTCAAACTTTTAAAGAAAGGCTTGTGTCCGCTCCTATTTTGTCACTTCCGGATGGGTTAGAAGGTTTTGTTGTTTATTGTGATGCTTCCCATATTGGTTTGGGTTGTGTGTTGATGCAAAGTGGTAAGGTTATAGCCTTTGCTTCTAGGCAACTTAAGGTTCATGAAAAAAATTACCCAACCCATGATCTTGAATTGGCCGCCGTGGTTTTTGCTTTAAAGATTTGTCGTCATTATTTGTATGGGGTGCATGTTGATATCTTCACCGATAATAAGAATCTCCAATATGTGTTCACGCAAAAAGATCTTAACTTGAGACAAAGGAGGTGGTTAGAATTCCTTAAGGATTATGATATGAGTGTTCACTATCATCCGGGGAAAGCTAATGTGGTGGCGGATGCATTGAGTAGAGTGTCCATGGGTAGCTTGGCTCATGTGGAGGAAGGTAGTAAAGAGTTGGCTAAGGAGGTCCATCGGTTGGCAAAATTGGGAGTTAGGTTAGAAGGGGTGGATAGTGGAGGAGTAGTTGTTGTTGATGGTTCAAGGTCTTCCTTGGTTGATGAGGTGATAGTCAAGCAAGATCTTGATCCTTCTTTGGTAGAATTAAAGGCGTCGGTGAGTAGTGGTAAGGTGGAGGTTTTCTCCCAAGGGGGAGATGGTGCCCTTAGGTACCAAGGTAGATTATGTGTTCCTTGTGTGGATGGTGTGAGTGAAAGAATCCTTGATGAGGCTCATAATTCTTTTTATTCTATTCATCCGGGGTCAACAAAGATGTATAGAGACTTGAGGGATGTGTATTGGTGGGGCGGTATGAAGAAGGACATTGCAAATTTTGTTTCGGGTTGCCATAGTTGTCAACAAGTCAAGGCCGAGCATTAAAGGTCGGGTGGCCTAACTCAAGACATTGAGATACCTACTTGGAAGTGGGAAGAAATCAACATGGATTTTGTAGTGGGCTTACCCAAGGCTAGAAGAGGCTTTGATTCGGTTTCGGTGGTGGTTGATCGGATTACAAAGTCGGCTCATTTCCTACCGGTTAAAACTACTTACGGGGCTGAAGAGTATGCCAAGTTGTACATTCATGAATTGGTAAGGTTGCATGGGATTCCTTTGTCTGTCATCTCGGATCGTGGTGCCCAATTCACTTCTCACTTTTGGAAGTCATTCCAAAGGGGTCTTGGTACAAAGGTAAAGCTTAGCACGGCCTTTCACCCTCAAACGGATGGCCAAGCCGAAAGAACAATTCAAACCTTGGAGGATATGCTTAGAGCTTGTGTATTGGAGTTGAAAGGTAGTTGGGATGATGATCTTCCTTTGATTGAATTTGCATACAACAATAGTTATCATTCTAGTATCGGTATGGCTCCTTTTGAGGCACTTTATGGTAGACGGTTAGGTCACCGGTTGGGTGGTTTGAAGTTGGAGAGATGGCCTTGTTGGGTCCGGATCTGGTCATGGATGCTCTTGAGAAGGTAAGGATGATTAGGGAGAGGTTGAAAACAGCCCAAAGTCGTCAAAAGTCTTATGCCGATGTGAGGAGACGGGATCTTGAATTCAAAGTGGGTGATTGGGTTTATTTGAAAGTTTCTCCAATGAAAGGTGTGGTTCGTTTTGGTAAGAAAGGGAAATTAAGTCCTAGGTATGTCGGTCCTTATGAGATAATAAGAAGAGTTGGTAAAGCAGCCTATGAGTTGGGGTTGCCCAAGGAGATGGAATTAGTTCATCCGGTATTCCATGTATCGATGTTGAGGAAATGTGTTGGTGATCCTAACGCTATTGTACCTCTTGAGGTTGTGGGTGTTGTAGAAGATAATTTGACGTATGAAGAAGTCCCGGTTTAGATCTTAGATAGACAAGTTAATAGGTTGAGGAACAAAGAAGTGGCGTCCGTTAAGGTGCTTTGGAGAAATCAACAAGTGGAGAGTGCTACTTGGGAGGCCGAAGCGGACATGCAAAGACGTTATCCTTATCTATTCAACTCCACTCAAGCCTAAGGTATTAAATCAAGTCCTTTGTACTCCATTGCGTCTTACATTTCAGCCCCTGAATCATTAATGTGCATATATGTTTAAATTGATGAGTTATGGATGCTTTACACTAAGTTTTGAAATCTTAAAGTGATGTTTAAATAAAAATTTTGCATTCATGTTGGGGCTGATATGTTCTTACTAAGTCTTGCCTTGTACGTCTCTTCCACATTCGGGGACGAATGTTCCCAAGGGGGAGATATTGAAATGACCCAAAAAGTTCTTAAAAATGTGCTTCGGAAGTTACCGGAAACTTGTTTAGCTATATATAAAAAAAATCCGTTTCATTTTTTGAAAATCCAACTACATTTTCTTGTTTAGGGGGTCAAATTGAGTGGGAAATGGGTCTAACCCAAATTTAGAGCAACCGTATCAAAATCCAAAATTTCCAAGTGAAGTCTTTTTCGAGGGTCTACTTTGGAGGGTCATATCTCCTAGCACACAAATTATTGGGTGGCCAATAACATATCCATGGAAAGCCCTTTGAGTTAGCTACCTAACGCTCTTCATTTCACCTCATTCGGAGCTCGGACGAAGAAGTTATGCCCATTTTCGTAAAATCTGTCCGGCAGGAAAGGCAATTTCCAGTGAGCGTTTTTACTGTTCACCCGCCTCTTTTTTTTTCCTAAGTGTTGGACCATTTTTCCAAAGGGCATATGTTATTTCCTATATACCATTAGTTCAATTCGCATCTGTAAAACATTTCCCAAAACACCTCTCCCATACTTAGACGCATATTTTGCCTACATGAAGTCACCATGTAGGGACCGGAGCTACTCTTGATCCTTCTCTCCATTCACGTGGCTAGTACGGTGCTTATCCGAGTTGTTGGTGAGTCCTCAATGATTCAAGGGCTACGTTATGTTTCCTACTCCTATGTTTTGAGACTTTAGCTTGTAATTGTATTTTGACTATGAGGGGAGCCGGTAGTATGTCATGGCCCCGTCCTATCTATGTATGTAGAGGTGTGCGTTGGACAAGTATTTTGTAAATGAGCTTGACTCTTGTTCTATGATGTCATTTTGAAATGGTTTGCCTTTAGTCCCTATTTCCCGTTAATAAAAGTTGAATGTACTTCCTCGACCGATGAAGTATGATGACAAGTTTGACAGGCTTGTTTGGGGTTCCTTCGGGTTCCTCATTCGCCATGTCACGTCTAGGCCCTAGGCTTGGGTCGTGACATTCTTGAAAACTTGTGTTTTGAAAGAAAATGAGTTTATGTGAATTTTGGTGCTTTGAGTAAGAGTTGCCTATTGTACCTCATGAGAAGAATATATGGACATGTTTTAGTTAGGAGTTGAGAATTCCTCCTTAAATGAAATGCTTTTTGAGAAGTGATTGCATATGAGCTTCATGAGAGTTTGTTGAGCTTGTTATGACTAGGAGAATGTAGTTCCTCCCATGAACATGAAATATGTTGCATTTCATGCATATTAGGTTGGTAGATGTAGTTCCTACTTCCTTATAATGCATTGATCATGTCTTGAGATGGAGTAATGTTTCCTCTTGGGTTATGTGCATTTCGATGTTTCAAGTATGATCGGCTGCTAGTCTTGAGTCTTAAATTCCATAAAGTGTTTAAAGTCTCAGTTGAGGACGAATGTTCCTAAGAGAGAGATAATGTTGACCCGAAAAAACTAGTATGACCAAGCTAGAGCCTAATGGAAACTAGAGCCTTACGTGTGAGCTGTTGAGTTTGATGCTTGGTTTTATGATGATGATTGACTTCCCCAGCTTCAGTTGAAATGTCTAGGGGTTAGACGTCAGGGTACGATACCCCAAAGACCAACCAAGGGTCCTTGAGGGGGACCCTAAAGTTTAAACCCCCAAGGCTACCTAGAACCAAAAAGCTGTGAAGAAAATGGTGAACCATGAATTGGACCTACTCCCCGTACGTCCATCCACGCCTCGTAGATGGTCTCCATGGTTCAAGGTCCCAATAGTGTATGTTGCAGACTCAAACCACGACCCCACAGTACGATTCGTGACCCCATCGATGGTCCGTGGGTGGGGGTCTCGTGGTTTACACCTATAGGCTGCCTTAGACTCGGCCAAAGGGTGGTTAGTTTAGGAAATTCATTATTTAGTTATTTTCATTAGGGGTCGTTTTATATGGGTTTATTTTATATATATAAAGTATTTTAAGGTATTAAACACCTCATTAATTCA
The DNA here is from genome assembly GCF_900185275.1 of Solanum verrucosum. Taxonomy (NCBI): domain Eukaryota; kingdom Viridiplantae; phylum Streptophyta; class Magnoliopsida; order Solanales; family Solanaceae; genus Solanum; species Solanum verrucosum. The sequence goes on from NW_026020213.1 coordinate 443,753, forward strand.
TTATAACCCAAGACCCCAAATCAAAACCCAACTAGCTCCCTCTCCAAAAATCGTCTCTCTAGAACCTCCCTTGAAGAACCAAGAAGAAACCAAGTTAGATCTTAAAGATGGGAGCTTTTCAATACGAATTTGGTTGGATTCTACACCTAAGGTATGGGATTTTCATCCTTGGGAAGCTATCTCCCAAGGAGCCCTTTCGAAAGCTTTTATCTTAATTCTAGAAAACCCAAATAGCTAGGGTTTCAACTCAACCCATGGATTCCTTTTAAAGTTACTTTTAAAGGTTGAACAATGTTTTTTTATGAATGAATCACTGATTTTACATGATTTTAACCTAAATTCTTCAAGAATCCATGAATTCCCCAACCCTTGTTGTGATTCTTTTTTACATTATGCACGTTGTTGCAATTTGATCCAAATTGAGTTGATGTGAGTTAATTATGATATATTTGCATGGTTTAAGTATAATTCCACAAGTATACTTGAATAACCTAATATTTCTAAGGTGAATTAATGTTATTAGTTTTATATTATGAATGAGGCAAATTGAGGGTTTATGTGTGACTTTCTAAGATAGATGAACTTCTTGATGAAATGCCTTAGATTAGATCACCTAGACATGAATTTCTTATAAGTGAATCTTGTAGACATGAATGAACTTTATTAGGTCTTACATGATGAATCATGGTTGAAGTAGTATTGAGATTTAGTTTACTTGATGCTATATGACTATAATTGAATAAGAATGAAGCATGTGGTTAGTCTACCATGAGAGTTAGGTTTACATAATGACCAAGTGAGGTATTTATTGAGAGTAATGCTCATAATATGAAGATTACTCTGAGGGCATTAAAGGTAAAAGTTAAAAGGAAAGAACTATGAGTATTGAGTCTTTAGGAAGGAAGCCATTGTGCATGTTGAATTGTATATGGTACTATTGTGGAAGGACTTTACCCACATGACCTACAATATGAGTATATGAGCTTATACCTATAATGAAAGAACTAGTTGAGTTATTATTATATACATGTCTATTATGATGAATGTTAGATGTATTGATTTACAAAGTCTATGCTCCTTGAAATCAATATATGTGAAATATGCATGATTGTGATATTATGTACATGCTTATGAACACTTTGAGAGAGAAATGTCTATGATGATAATGTTGTTGTCGTGTCATTGCAAGGACAATTACACACACACTCCATGCAGAAACATCATTACGATGTATCTATAATGTCAATTGAATGTCCAGTTCTCTTATGCACATTTACTCATTATTATGCATGAAATGTACATGACCATGATGATCCTATTGGGTTGATAGAAAGTCCATTCTCATGAGAGCACATGATCTTATTGTGAAACTTACTCTCACATACTAATTATGATATTAAGGTTGAAAGTCCATTCTCACCTAATTGAATATATGAGCTATTTTATGAGTCGGGTTGAACGGAGGGTAAAATACTCCTTCAAACATGTAAATCCAATTCAAGACTAAACATGTAATTTTTTGAAAATAATGCTTAGCACCGATTGGATATGGTCAATGAGGTAGATGCCCTTCCGTTAATACAATAGGTCGGGTCATCTAAACTATTCTCATTAGATGGAAAGTCCTCGACCAATACAATAGGTCGGTTTTCTTGAAGCAATCTCCATATCCCATCACTATGTGCCCACATAGGTCTTTAGCTAGTGGATCCACCTTGTAGCTATACATTTAATTCTACCTTAGGCAAGTAGGACACCTTTTTTCGGTGTGAGGTTATACGATATCGAATTACATGTCGCTCACATGGTTTATGTCGGCTAAGGCTATATTCAATCCATGAACAAGAAAGTGAGTTATGTGTTATGGTTCCTTAAAAGGGATACTTAGTATGAGTGGTAGTTTGGGATGCCATTCATACTTGGCACAAGTGGACCTTAAGAGTAGGCATGGTGTGTTTCTCTTATTTTTATAGAGTATGAATATGAAACATGAACTATGACTAAGGACTACTCAAGAAGATCTACTTAGTATGAGTGAAGGTATGGGACTTCACTAATACATGGAACAAGTAGACTTTGAGAGTAGTCATGGTGTGGTTCCATTACATTCTGTTGATTTATGAGTTATGCATGCTTTATTATGAATTATGAACATGAAAATGAATAGCAACATGGACTATACTTATGACTTCTTAATGGGTTTACTTAGTGTTAGTGGGGGTATGGGACTTCACTTATATACATTGCACAAGTAGACTTATAGGGGGGTTGTGGTGTGGTTTCCTTATGCTATAGAGATATTAAACTATGTATGCATGATATGGGTTGTTGTTAAGAATGACTTTACTTATTATAAATTATGAATTTGAATGGCTCTTTGTCTGTATGTGTTGGCTTTGAATAGGGTCGAGGTATGTTATGCATGATCATGGTGCCCTAGAAGTGATACTTAGTGTAGATAGGATTTTGGGGTCTTATCTATGCATTGCACAAGTAGAGCTCAAGGTTGCTAAAGTGATGATTACTTTATGATGAGATGATCTTGGTATTTGACTATGTATTATGTTATGATTGGAGACTATGTATTGTGAAGATTGGGCTATCTAATATGTTTATGTTGGAGACTCTGCTTGTAATTATGATGATATTTCTTATGCTATGATGAATTATATGTGAGTTGCTTTATGAGTTGCAGTCTCCAACAATTTCAAAGATGATGTTCTAAAATGGCATATAGCATTGTTTCAAATGAAATGTCCCTTTTATGTATGATTTAAGAATTTTTAATGCATGGCTTCCATACTTAGCACATTTTTATGCTAAGCCCTTCTTTCTACATTTTCTATAAGTGTAGGCTTTGGAAATATTGGATTCCATCCTCATTACGAGGTTCATAGTAGATCAATAAAAACAAGATTGGTGACTGATCATTGTATTCGAGGGCTTGGCCATATGTCCATTATTGTCTTTCTTTTACGTTTTAGACTTTTTATAAGGGTTGTATCCCTAAAGTTGTATTCAAGATTTTTAATTTAATATTATATATGGTTTGAGACATAGTTTCATAGATTATGTTTCATTTTATAAAGGACTTCAATTATAAAGAAAATTTTTAAATTTCGCGCTATTTTCCTATGCTAGTATGTTCAAGTTATGCTATGAGGCTTATATGAGACCCCTTCGGGGTCGAGTATGCCATGTTACGTCTAGGGGGTACCCTTCGGTCGTGACAAATATGGTATCAGAGCATAAGGTTTTTGCTATGGTTTTTAGGATGTCTCAAACCACATCTAGTAGAGTCTTGTTCATAAATGTGAAGCGCGCCACCTTTTATGAATAGGAGGCTATCAGATGTTAGGAAAAACTTCACTTCTTCATTCTCTAGTTGTAGCATAGAGTTTAACTATTTAAGGTCTTTCTCTCTTACCGGTGGACTTTAGGATAAGACTATTCGGAGGGCTTATGTTGCAAGGAGCGAGAGAGAAAGGTTGTTTGTGATGCCATTTATGGCTATGTGACTAGAGAGAAATGAGGTATTAGATTGTGATGTTGCCTTTAGTGTGAATGATGCTTCATAGTTGCCTTTGTTTTATGAAAGATGTTTAGAAGAATTTGGGTAGGCTTACTCCCAAAGGGGAGATAGTGTGCCTACATAGCAAGGTGATTGTGAGGTTATGTTTAGTTGATGATAGAACATGTATTGTCAAATTGTTAGTTCTCGAATGAGCCTATCCGAGAGTGGTAAGGGGGAAATTCTATTCCATAAGTTTGGATTATGTTGTGTCTTAAAGTTCACTTAAGAGATTTCCCGGTGCTTAAGGCTAGAGGAAGAGAGGATAAGAAAGTTCCTTTTAATGGTTCCGGTATGTGTTTTATGCTTTATTAGATTCCGGTAGTACTTGTCTTTTCTAACTTGATAAGTTGGACATGATGAGCTTTTATGTTGTCCTTATTATATTTGGGGTTAATTGTGGCTATAGATGTTTGTTGTTAGAACCTGTCTTAGCCATAATGGATTTTAGGATGTGATGGAGAAATAAATGAATAGTGGTGTTTAAGTGATGCCTAAAGATATTGTGTGAGTAGACTCCCTTGAAAAAGGTTAGAAGTTCAATTCTCCATGGTATAAAATCACCTTGTGTGATGGATATGAAAAATATCAGTGTTCTAGATGTCCATGATTTGGATTGGCTTAAAATTCTCACCTTAAGAGGTGTAGTGAGTTTGATGGTTTAGTCTCAGTTTGGTAGTCTCATATGAGACTTTTGAGTGGTGTCAGTAAGGTTTCTTGTGAGCAAGAGTGCCTAAATGAGAACTTCTCTAATTTAGAAGTACAAATTGGGATCTTAGACCGACAAGTTACGAAATAGAAGGGTAAGAAAGTGCTTCCATGAGAATGCTGAGGAGTGGTATTTTGGGAAGGGTTTTATTTGAAGGTACTTGTTTGGGAGGCCAAGGGCCAAGGAGATGTCTCAATATCCTTATGTTTACTTCTATTCCTCTTCTAGCTTAAGGTGATAAGTTCTCCTTTACACATTTCATGATTGTGGAGCCTTGGATGTTATATGTGTCCTATGATTTCCTTGTCCCGTAGAGTTACTTTGTTAACCTTGGAAAGATTTGGATGAATGATTATTAGATCAATATAGTTTTCGATCACGGTAAGGTTATAATGAGTCTTGGTAAAGACTGGGTTTGTTAGAAAGATGTAATATTTGAGGTTTTAGTAAGAAGGGGGCTTACTCCTAAGGGGGAGATCATGTGGTTAAATACCAATATTGATTGAGAGTCCTGATATCCCCATCCTTTCTTCTATTTCTATTCTAGCTTGAGACCAAAAGTCTCCTTTTGAGCTTGGTTTATGTCTAGGAGTCATGAGTGCTTTAGAAATATCCATGAACTCCTTATGTTATGCATGTTTTTGAAAGATTCTTATTTTGTATAGAATGAATTTTTAATGATTTACATTTTCCTTTTATTGTTGTGCATCTTAGTATGATAATGGCATATTTGACTTAATAAGATGATGTGATGAACATGCTTTGTTAAATTTTTGATGAAATGGAACATTGGCTCCGTAATGTTGTGTTGAGCTTGCTTATAGTTGGAAAAGGTAATTATTCCTATGACTATGTGATTAATAATGTTTGCAAGTGTTTGTGAAGGCTCACTTCCAAGGGGGAGATAGTGTGCCTAGCTAATATTGTTGTTATGTACTTATGTGTTGCCATGACTTATTTATGTAATGCATGTTCATGAAAACTTGTGTTTTGAAAGAAAATGAGTTTATGTGAATTGTTTCCCTCATGTTGTGGTGTTTTGAGTAAGAGTTGCCTATTGTACTTCATGAGAACAATATATGGACAAGTTTTAGTTAGGAGTTGAGAATTCCTCCTTAAATGAAATGATTTTAGAGAAGTGATTGCATATGATCTCCATGAGAATATGTTGAACATGTTATGACTAGGAGAAGGTAGTTCCTCCTATGAACATGAGATATGTTGCATTTCATTCATGTTAGGTTGGTAGATGTAGTTCCTACTTTTTTAGAATGCATTGATCATATCTTGAGATGGAGTGATGTTTCCTTCTGGGTTATGTGCATTTTGATGTTTCTTGTATGATTGGTTGCTAGTCTTGAGTCTTTAATTCCATAAAGTGTTTAAAGTTTCATTCTAGGATGAATGTTCCTAAGGCGGAGATAATGTAACAACCCGGAAAAACAAATAAGACCAAACTTTTGAGTTTGATGCTTGGTTTTAGATTGTAGATTAACTTCCCGAGATTAGGTTGAGGTGTCTAGGGGTTAAATGTCAACTTACGACTCCCCCAAAGACCAACCAAGGGTCCTTGAGGGGGACTCTAACGTCTAAACCACCAATGCTGCCTAGAACCAAAAAGTTGTCAAGAAAATGGTGAACAACGAATGGGACCTATGCCCCGTAGGTCCATCCACACCCCGTGGATGGCCTCCGTTGGTGAAGGTCCCCAGAGTGATGTTGCAGACTCAAACCATGACCCCACAGTACGGGGCGTTACCCCATCCACGGTCCGTGGGTGGAGGTCTCGTGGTTTGCACCTGTAGGCTGCCTTAGACTCGGCCAAAGGGTGGTTACTTTAGGAAATTCATTTTTTAGTTATTTTCATTAGGGGTTGTTTAATATGTGTTTATTTCATATATATACAGTATTTTAAGGTATTAAACACCTCATTAATTCATTATAACCCAAGACCCCAAATCAAAACCCAACTACCTCCCTCTCCAAGAATCTTCTCTCTAGAACCTCCATTGAACAACCAAGAAGAAACCAAGTTAGAGCTTCAAGATGGGAGCTTTTCAATACAAATTTGTTTGGATTCTACACCTAAGGTATAAGAGTTTTCATCCTTGGGAAGCTATCACCCAAGGATCCCTTTCAACAGCTTTTATCTCAATTCTAGAAAACCCAAATAGCTTGGGTTTCAACTCAACCCCATGGATTCCTTTAAAAGTTACTTTTAAAGGTTGAATTATGTTTGTTTATTAAAAAATAATTTATTTTACATGATTTTAACTTGAATTCTTCAAGAATCCATGAGTTCTACAACCCTAGCTATGATTCTTCTTTACATTATGAATGTTGTTGCAAGTAGATCCAAATTGATTGGATGTGAGTTAATTATGATGTAATTGCATGATTTAAGTATAATTCTACATGTATACTTGATTAACCTAAAATTTCTAAGGTGAATTGATGTGATTAGGGTTATGTCATTAAAGAGGCTAATTGAGGGTTTATATGTGACCTTCTAAGATTGATGAATTTCTTGATGAATTGCCTTACATTAGATCACCTAGATATGAATTGCTTATAAGTGAATCTTGTAGACATCATTGAACTTGATTAGGCCTTACATGATGAATCATGGTTGAAGTAGTATTGAGATTTTGTTTACATGATGCTATATGACTATAATTGAATAAGAGTGAAGCATGCGGCTAGTCCACCTTGAGAATTAGATTTACATGATGAACATGTGAGGTATTGCTTGAGAGTAATTCTCATAATATGAAGATTACTCCTAGGTCTTTAAAAGTAAAAGATAAAAGGAAAGAACTATGAATATTGAGGCTTTAGGAAGGAACCCATTGTGCATGTTGAATTATATATGATACTATTGTGGAAGGACTCTACCCACATGACCTACAATATGAATATATGATATTATACATGCAATAAATGAACTAGTTGAGTTATTATTATATACATGTCTATTATGATGATTGTTAGATGTGTTGATTTACATGGTCTATGATCCTTGAAAGCAATATATGTGAAATATGCATGATTGTGATATTATGTACATGCCTATAAACACTTTGAGAGGGAAGTGTCTATGATGATAATGTTGTTGTCATTTCATTGCAAGAATAATCAGACACACACACTCTATTCATAAACATGATTACGATGTATCTATTGTATCAATTGAAAGTCTAGTTCTCATATACACCTTTACACATTATAATGCATGAAATGTACATGACCATGATGATCCTATTCTGTTGATTGAAAGTTCATTCTCTTGAGAGCACATGATCTTGGTGTGAAAGTTATTCACACATACTAATTATGATTCTAAGGTTGAAAGTCTATTCTTACATAATTGAATTTATGAGCTATTTTATGAGTCAAGTTGAACAAAGGGTAAAATACTTCTTCAAACATGTAAATCCAATGCAAGACTAAACAAGTAATTTTTGGAAAATAATGCTTAGCAACGAGTGGATATGGTCAATGAGGTAGATGCCCTTTAGTCAATACTATAGGTCGGGTCATCTAAACTATTCTCATGAGATGGAAGCACCTCTGCCAATACAATAAGTTGAGTTTCTAGAAGCAATCTCCCTATCCCATCACTATGTGCCCACATAGGTCTTTAGATAGTGGATACACCTTATAACTATACATTTAGTTCTACCTTAGGCAAGTAGGACACCTTCTTTTGGTGTGGGGTTATACGGCACAAGATTCCATGTCCCTCACATGGTCTATGTTGGTTAAGGCTATATTCCCTCCATTAACAAGAAAGTGTGTTATGTGCTATGGTTCCTTAAAATGGATACTTAGTATGAGTGGTAGTATGGGATGCCTTTCATACATGGCACAAGTAGACCTTGAGAATAGCCATGGCGTGTTTCTTTTATTTTTATAAACTTTGAATATGAAACATGAACTATGACTAATGACTACTCAAAATGATCTACTTAGTGTGACTGTGGGTATGGGACTTCACTTATACATTGCACAAGTAAACTTATAAGGGGGTTGTGGTGTGGTTTCCTTATGCTATGAAGATATATGAATCTATGTATGCATGATATGGGTTGGTGTTATGAATGACTTTACTTATTTCCTATTATGAACATGAATGGCTCTTTGTCTATATGTGTTGGCCATGAATAGGGTCAAGGTATGTTATGCATGATCATGGTGGCCTAGAAGTGATACTTAGTGTGTAGAGGATTATGGGGTCTTATCTATGCACTGTAGAAATAGAGCTCAAGTTTGCTTATGTGATGATTACTTTATGATGAGATGATCTTGGTATTTGACTATGTATTATGTTATGATTGGAGACTATGTATTGTGTAGGTTGGGATGTGTATTATGCTTATGTTGGAGACTATGCTTGTAATTATGATGATATCTCTTAATCTATGACGAATTTTATGTGAGTTGCTTTATGAGTAACATTTTACAATGATTTCAAATATGATGTTCTAATATGGCATATAGGATGGTTTCAAATGAAATGTCCCTTTTATGCACGGTTTAAGGATCTTTAAGGCATGGCTTTGATGCTTATCGTGACCAACAACATTATCCTACGATATGAGTGTCTACGATCGTCGATAATATAGTAACCCAACCAAGGGTTGAGGTCGTGTCCCAAGAGAGTGGTTTTGAGAATTGATAGAAAAATAGAATTTACATTCTAACTAGTCGTAGCTAAAGATATTAACGAACAAAAACATAGTAAATAAAAGGGGGTGACACGAAAGTGTCAAATATCAAATGGGGGTTTTGTAACAAGTGATAAAGAAGCAAAATAAACACGAAAATCAAGTATGGGGAAAGGTTCTTGGGATGTGACCACAATACAAGTTGAGATTAATTGTTGGGTGCATACTTTCAATAGGAAATTCGTAAGAAAATATTGACTAGACCAAGCTTTAAATGGAAATAAGTTCCCTGTCGAACAACTTACCTCGTTTCAAATGCGTTCCTCTCAGACACCCATTTGCCGCATGAAGACCAGCCTACGCCTTACCCCACTCACTCTCTCAAGCTGAGTGTTAGGATATGAGACTAGGGCTCACCCTCTCGGGCTAAACCTCATGTCGACCCACTTCTTAGGCCATCGGTCTAGTGGTTTTGGTTTCGCGAACTCCCTCTAGGGCAATCCGAAAACACATGGGTGGATTTCTATTTTCTACTAAAACCTTTAGATTAAACCACAATCACTAGGTAAAATGACCATGAAAATACATCTAAACTATCAGCAAGCAAGACCCAACAAGAATATCAACTCATATTTGCTAAATCACACCCTAAGAATGGGGCTTTTTAGCCACACATCAAGAAATAAGAAATTATACCTAACATGATAATGAAATCAACTGTGTATAAGAAATTAAACCTTAAATTAAGCAAAGGAAAATGAATAAAGAAGACCCACTTCGAAACTTGGGGAAGAAGAACTCCTTTCTTCAAGTCTCCACAAAACCCTCTCAAAACTTGAGAAAAAAATACAAAAAAATACTATATATTAATAATAATTCTTACTCTAAAATGTTCCACTCCCCAAAATCTCCTAAACACTACAATTCTAACTAGTATTTATAATTTTCACAAATTGTGCTGCGAATGAACTCGGCGATCCGCCCTTTAATCAGCTCATCGCTTTCAGTATTTTACCTTCAGAATCCTCATATTCTGGATCATTGGGCGGTACAGTACTGCTTCGCGAAACTAATCGGCGACTCGCCAACTTCTCCTTTCCTCGCCTATTGATCTACTTCCTTCAAGGCTTCGCGTACTTGAACAAAAGGTGGTGCTTGTCAATTCGGCGACTCACCAAGTTGGACTCGGTGATCTGTAGACTTTCATTTCTTGTTCTTTCAAGCCCTTTTTGCTCCGTTTTGCACCTAAGTGTCCACAGTTCCAGCAAAACATCAAATACCTGAAACTTAAGCATTTTGATCAGGTAGTGAGATAAAACAACCATTCGAGGACACTATTTCTATTAAAATAAAGCCCTAAATGAGTCCAATTTGTGGACTCATCAACACCCCCAACTTAAATTTTTGCTTGTCCTCAAGCAAACTCAATTTCAGCAATTAAAAAAAGGTGCCTCAAATAGTGCTACACATGACTAAATCATGAATGCACACAACAAGACTCAATTTACTTATGCAAAGACCACTTGTGTACTCAAAGATTCAAATTGTGACACACCATTACCAAAGATTCTCATGCTTGCAATACTTGCTACTTGTGCAAGTTCAAGCTCAACAAAAGTATCTAAATGCCCTCACGTAAAGAATGATTCCATATTCAGAAACTGATATGAGTCAATTAAGATCAGGAATCAGATACAACTTTCACACAGAAAAAGAGCAACACAATGCATGTTTTTACCCATAGGTTTGCCCTTATTTTCGTATTGACTTTCGATCCAGCTTACTCAAGATCAGAAAGGTTTTTCTAAGGCTTGTAATGGGGCTGAGTGCAAAGGTATGGTCATTTAGGATCAATGACTTTATCCTCATGAGTTGTGGCATTCTCAAAGCATTCCCTTCTTTTCCTTTATCAATTCTTTTTCTAGTGCTTCTAAGTCACTTTTTTTTATTCTCCTCCATGGAATGCTTGAAATCGGATTCCCTTTGTACTTTATTCCACATTTTTTTTATTGAATTGAATTGAAGGGGATCCATTTTTATGCAATACCATGGGTTAAGGGGGACTTTTCCTGCACTTCTTGACCTCTCCTTTTTCCTTTCACCACACCGCCAACTTAGGCTTTTGGCCTAGGTTGGCTATTCGCTAAACCAAAACTCAAGAGGATTGTAGGTAGTGGTTCAAGTAAGGTCTAGGGTTCGTCAAGGTTCTTCCAAAGAAAGGTAAGGCTTAAAGGGTGTTCAAAATAGTTTCACACGCTCACGGGTATGCCACAAAAAGAGATATATGTTAAATTGGTTCACACTCTTCAAAAGTTGCCTAAGATCATCTCAAGAGTACACCTTTGTAAATCACTCAGACTAACGGGGTAAATTCTAGGTTTATTCATGCATGGTTCAAAGTAAGCTAATCACACAAGGCATCGATACTTCAGTCAAACAAGAATAGACATGTTCACTAGCGTGCAACGGTCCTTACAAGAAAATCAATTTGATAAATGACTAGTCACAATGAGATGCAAAGAGTGCAGATATTGTCTATGTAACTTCATTTTGCAAATAAAACAACAGGAGCCATAAGCTCCAGCATCCATAGAAAAGCAGTATTTAAACACAACTTAAAGCAAACAACCATAATATATATACAGAACTAAACATGACTGTCAACACAAAAGGTGTGGGCCTCACCCCACCACAAATAATAAGTGTTTATCCTCAAATGCAACTAATGAGTATCCAAAAGGACAGATAAAGAAAAACAAAGAGGGAGGTAAAGAGGGGGTCATGTTTAAGTAGTCGCTCCATTTGTCTGGGCATAAGTGCCCGGTGTGTTATCCATTTCATGAGCTACTTTACAGGCATGTATCGCGTTGATGAACCCTCGGGTCCAGGAATGGACATTAGGGTCAATTTGCACCCTCCTCCTCGAACTAGCTATCTTGTTCTCACTCCTTGCATTTCTTCTAAACTTTTGAGCTCTTATGTGTCTTGGTGGCATGTTTCTTCCTGCAACTTTCGATCTAGCCATGTCTGCAAATTATTGAGATAACGTTATAATATAATTGACAAACCAAACAAAGACATACAATTGAAGGAAAATTTGTCAGTCCAGTTGGTGGGTCGCCGAATACATTCGGTGAGCAATGGGTTATCCACCGAAGGTCGCAGTGGAGAAGCGAATAGGGGTGCAGACAAAAGGTAACCAAGAAGATGTTCGGTGAATCGCCGAGTGCTTTTGGCGACCTTGTCCTTCTCGACGAAAGTTACAAACGCCACATAAAAAAAATGAAGCATCATAATAAAGGTGAGATAACTCAATTTGACGAAGCGCAAAGTGGCTCCGCGAGCTCATCAGAGCTTGCTGATTTACCCAACGTGCCTAATTTTGACCCAACGTGCCTACTTTTGACCCAACTTCTCAAAATCAACCCCGCATCCCCCGAAAAAAAGTTTAAGCTCACATAGCACAAATTAGACCAGGACCTATAACATACGAACACCACCCATCACTCAAAAACTCAACTAGATGATTAGAGAACAAGATTTTGGTCGTTTAACTAAATTTATTGAATAACAATTAACAATTAACCCATTCTATCCAATTAAGGAAGTTCAACAAAGTTCAACAATACCAAAGAGTTTGCAAATGAGTACAATGTTGACAAAAAAATTATAGGGATCAGGAAGCTAACCTTTTGTATTGATTAAGAAGTTACTGAGGTGCTAGGCGGCAATGCAATCCAAATCCGTGCACTAATACATGAACCAAAAATACTTCAAGAGTGCAAGAAAATTAAGACTAGAGTGCAGGTGTGAGTTTGGCAAGGTGATAAAGTGAGGGAAAAAGAGAATGAGGTTATGTTATTAAACCTGTGGCTGCAAAATCGTCCAATTTTTGCTTGTTCGGCGACATTAGTTCAGATTGCCGAACCACTTGGCGATTCGCAGAGTGATCTCTTGACTCGCTGAGTTTTATAAGGCCTTTAGTCGAATTGAAGTTCCAAACGGTGGTCTGCATAAGGATTTCTGATATGGTTGGCGACTCGCCAATTAGGGATTCACTGTCCGGGACTTCCTTTTGTAAATCTGTACTTCTCATTCACTTTCTACACTTTCACTTGCACAATCAACACACAGTTATTTATAAAAGTAAAATCCTACATTTAAAACCTTGGGTTTCCTCCCAAAAAGTGCCTTAGTTAACGTCGTGGCACGACGCTAGTCCGCCTTCAACTCTCACTCTTGGGGTTAGCCATAGTATCACTAGGCAAGCCGCCTTGCTGTCTCAGATTTAGGTGAGACGAGATGTGACCCATTTGGGTCTCTAACTGCTTGATTGAAATTGAATGGGAGGTAATGGTGTGGCTGAGGGTGGAAACATTTCTTCCATGCCTTTTAGCATTTTTTCTGACCCTCCAACTTTGTTAAGGATGCACCAGAGCATATCCTCAGACCTACTACCCTCCGAGTCCTTTGGTTTTTGGCGTTCGTGGGGGGGCACATATCTTTCTTTCTCCCCATCTTTCAAATTAGGATTTCGGTCTCTCCATTCTCTATCCTTCCATCCTTCATCTCTAACCTAACCTTGATTTCCACCATTCCTTGGGTAGTTTGATCGATAACCACGACCTTGGTTGGCTAGAAGTTACGTCATCATAATACAAGGCGTCGGAACTTGCCTCTTCAGGAATTGCGCACCCGACCCCCACAACATTGACACCACGGGTACCAGTCCCCATGACATTTTTGGATAGAATATCAAGCTATGTCATGATCTTAGCCATATTTTGATCTCTCTCATTGTCTTTTTCGACCTACTCCTTAGATAGCTGAAATGTGACTGATGAGATTTGATCTTCGCAGGTGTACCATGACCTATTGATGGTTGTGATACCATCAATGAGTTGAACTGCCACTGCGTATGGTTTCCGCATTAAGCTTCTGGGTGAGAGTTGGGCAGCTACACCCTTGTTTACCGAGTCTAGACTCCGGTAGAAGTATTATAGGGGCACATTGTCAGGAAGACCATGTGTTGGGAATTGTTGCACCAGTTTTTGAAATCAGAGCCAGGTTTCGTGCAGAGGTTCGCCGTTCAGACGCTTAAAGTTTTGGACGCTATCACAGATAGTCATCATCTTTGATGGCGGGAAAAATAGCACGTTGAATGCATTCACCAACTCCTCCCACAAAGTGATTGAGTTACGTGGCAACTCGGTTAACCACTTGCACGTCTCACCCATCAATGAGAAAGGAAACAACCTTAATTGAACTGATTCCTAAGAAATGTTTTTGAATGAGAATGGTACACACACGTCTACAAAGTTTCATAGATGTTCCTTTGTGTCCTCATGAGCTAATCCGTTGAAAAGCCCCTTTAGTTGCATAAGTTGCAACATGGTTCTTGTTAAGTGGAATACTGCGTTTCCTTCTGCTGGGGGTAGACGAATAGCTCCAACAACTCCGATCAAATGCGGATCATTGAGATTAGTTTCCTAGACGTCATGGAGATTTCTGACATTATCCTAATGGCCCACCTGGCTCCCTTTACTACCGTTGACACTCATGCTTTATGCAATGTTTCCACAATCAATAAAACACAACTTAAAGTCAAGTTAGTAAACTACAACTAGAAAGAATAGAAATTCTATTCAGCTAAAAATTCTCAATTAACACCACTATCCGGTAGCTGCGCCATTTTAATTCTTATCATGACCAACGACACTATCCTACGGTATGAGTGTCTACGATCATAGATAATATAGTAACCCAACCAAGGGTTGGGGTCGTGTCCCAAGGGAGCGATTTTGAGAATTGATAGAAAAATAGAATATACATTATAACTAGTCTTAGCTAAAGATATAAACGAACAAAAACATAGTAAATAAAAGGGGGTGACACGAAAGTGTCAAATATAAAATAGGGGTTTTGTAACTAGTGATAAAGCAGCAAAATAAACATGAAAATCAAGTATGGGGAAAGGTTCTTTGGATGTGACCGCAATACAAGTTGAGATAAACTGTAAGGTGCATCCTTTCAATAGGAAATTTGCAAGAAAATAATGACTACGCTAAGCTTTAAATGGAAATAAGTTCCCTCTAGGGCAACTTACCCCGTTTCAAATGCATTTCTCTCGGACACCCATTTGTTGCATGAAGACCAACCTACGGCTTACCCCACTCAGTCTCTCGAGCTGAGTATTAGAATATGGGAGTAGGGCTCACCCTCTCAGGCTGAACCACTTGTCGCCCCACTCCTTAGGCCATCAGTCTAATGGTTTTGGTTTCGCGACCTCCCTTTAGGGCAAGCCGAAAACACATGGGTGGCTTTTTATTTGCTACTACAAACCCTTTAGATTAAACCACAACCACTAGCTGAAATCACCATTAAAATACATCTAAACTATCAGCAAGCAAGACCCAAAAAGAATATCAAACCCATATTTGCTAAATCATACCCCAAGAATAGGGGTTTTTAGGCACACATCAAGAAATAAGAAATTATACCTAACATGATAATGAAATCAACTGGGTATAAGAAATTAAACCTTAAATTAAGCAAAGGAAAATGAATAGAAAAGACCCACTTCCAAACTTGGGGAAGAAGAACTCCTTTCTTCATGTCTCCACAAAACCCTCTCCAAACTTAAGAGAAAATACAGAAAAATACAATAGATTAATAATAATTTTTACTCTAAAATGTTCCACTCCCCAAAATCTCCTTAAGACTACAATTGTAAATAGTATTTATAGTTTTCACAGATTGTGCTCTGGAGGATCGTTCATCGACATTAGTCGAGATCACCGAGTTCATCGGTGATCCACCCCTTAATCAGCTTATCACCTTTAGTGTCTTTCCTTCAACAACTTCATATTCTGGATCATTGGGCACTATAGTACTGCTTTGCAGAACTAATCGGTGACTCGCGGATTGCTCCTTTCCTCGCCCTTTGATCCACTTCCTTCAAGGTTTCGCATACTGGAACAAAGGGAGGTGCATGTCAATTTGGCGAGTCACCAACTTGAACTCGGTGATCCGCAGACATTCATTTCTTGTTCTTTTTCGCCCTTTTTCCTTTGTTTTGCGCCTAAGTGTCCATGCTTCCAGTAAAACAAAACAATACCGGAAACTTAAGCATTCTAATAAGGTATTGAGATAAAACAAGCATTCCAGGACACTATTTCTAATAAAATAAAGCCCTAAATGAGCCTATTTGTGGACTCATCAGGCTTCCATACTTAGTACGTTTTCGTGCTAACCCCTTCTTTCTACATTTTCTATAAGTGTAGGCTTTTGAGATATTGGATTTAATCCTCCTTGCTAGGTTTATAGTAAATCAAGAAGAAGAAAATTAGTGAGTCCTCATTGTATTTGAGGGCTTGGCCATATGTCCTTTATTGTCTTTCTTTTATGTTTTAGACTTTTTGCAAGGGTCGTGTCCCTAAAGTTGAATCCAAGAGTTTTAATTTAATGTTATTGATGGTTTGAGACAAAGTGTCATATGTTCTCTTTTATTTTATAAAGGACTTTGATTGTAAAGAAAAGTTTTTAATTTCCCACTATTGTCCTATGCTATTATGTTCAAGTTATGCTATGAGGCTTGTATGAGACCCCTTTGGGGTCGAGTGCCATGTCTTACGTCTAGGGTGTACCCCTGGATCATGGAAAATGGCTAAGAAATATCTCTATCCGATTATGGTTAATTTGAAGAATTTGGGTTCCAAAATAGCTATTAAGGCTTTCTTCCAAGGGGAAGATGGTGTCCTTCAATACCAAGGTCAATTATGTGTTCTCATTTTTGATATTTTTGAAAGAAGTTTGTAATTATCTGTATGTTATTCACCCAGAGTCACAAATATGTATAATGAATTGTGGGAAGTTTATAGGTGGAACGGGATGAAGAAGAATATTGTGGAATTTTAAATTAGCGGCTAAGTCTCGAAATTGTCAATAAGTGAAAGTACAAAACATGAAACCTAGTGGTTTAGGTCAAGATATTATTCTTATTTTGAAATGTGGAGATTTGAATATGGACATCATTATGGGTTTACCTTGTATTGACCATCTATTTGACTTGATTTGTGTTATTGTGGACTAACTGATGAAGTCAACTCATTTCATTCCTTGAAAGACTTCATTTTAAGTCGAACATTATGCCAAGCTTTATATTCAGGATATGGTAAAGTTTCATGGAGTGCCTTTGACTATTATCTCCAATCATTGAACTCCATTTACGCCACAGTTTCGGAGGTCATTTCAGAAAGGTATTGTTTCACAAGTGAAACTTAATACACCTTTTCATTCTTAGACCTATGGACAAGTTGAATGTACTATTCAAACTTGGGAAGATATGTTGAGATTTTCTGTAATTGATTTAAGGGTAGTTGGAATTATCATTTTCCTATCATTTAATCTTCTTATAATAATATCTATCATTTTACTATAGGGATGGCACCGACTATCTCTATAGTAAGAGGTATAGGTCTTCTATTTGTTAGTTTTAAATTTGTGAGTTCACTTTGATAGGGCCAGAGTTCATACATAAGGTCATGGAAAAGGTTCAACATATTTGGTAATGGTTCAAAATGGCTCAAAAGAGACAAAAGTCAATGCAGATGTTAGAAGAAGAGAGCTTGAATTTGACGTTGATAATTGGGTTTACTGGAAAATATCAGCTATGAAGGTTGTGATTAGCATCAAGAAGAAAGTGAATCTTACTCTATGCTATGTGAGCCCACATTAGATTTTGAGGCATATTGGGAAATTTGGTTATGAGTTTGAGTTACCTTAGGGTTTGACATCCGTACATTCGTTATTTCATGTCTCTTTTTTGAAAAAAGTGTGTTTAAGCTCCGACTTCCATTGTGCCTTTGGAATGTTTCGAAGTTAAGAAAATTCTTTCATATGAAGTTGTTCCCGTTGAAATTTTGTACAGTAAAGTATAAAAGATAAGAAACAAATAAGTTTCTATTGTGAAAGTTCATTGGAGGAATCAAAAAACTTAGGGTGCTACTTGGGAGGAAAAGCCGATATGATGTCGAAGTTCGTGATCTCTTTCCCTCCGCACCTATTTTAGCATGAGGTGTTAGTTCCTCATGGTTCATTACTTCAGATTCATATGTATTAGTCATTCTCACATTTCCATATGCATACATGTTCATGAAAATTTTGATTTTCATGTTATGAATTAGCTTTCAGTGATTTCTCCTTGAGTATTTGAATTAGGATTAGAGTTGTAGTCATTTTGTTAGGCTGATATTTTCTCTATGTACACTATTAATGTGAGTCCCCTTTGAGGACGAATGTTTCCAAGAGAAAGATATTCCAACACCTCAAAAATTGTATGTTGGGATGGAAAGGAAAACATACATTTCTTGCACAAAGGAAGTATTCTACAGACCCCAGTAAGTCTTACGGGGAGTAGGAAAGCACTCATAGTATTGAGTTGAGTTTTTGAAAATGTGAAGTCTATGATATTTGATGTATGAATGGAAATGATTGGTTGTAAAAGGTTATAAAAACCATAGAAATGATCTAGACTTACTGAAATTTTGAACTTGAATTAGGGGTCTACGGGTTTGGCGTACAGGTCGAAGAATAGACAACATCTTGCAAAATGGTTTCATGGTAGTTGGCTGGATTCTGTGTCCAAGTAACAGGTTCTACGGTTAACCATAACCGCCCAACTTATGTCTTACGACTGTAGGTGCAAACCGTAGACCCTATCCGGAAGTTTTAACTAAAGGTATTTTGGTCTTTTCCTACCTAATTAACCACTAAATTGTGTTTTTTCCCTATAACTACCCTCTGATTGTTTAGACCCTTGAGAAATAGCCCAATTTCTCTCATTCACTCAAAATTTCCCAATTTCTCTCAAATTCATCTTCTCCAAAGATCTCAAGGTGAATGTTTGGGTTTCAAGCTTAAAGGTGTCATCCCCCTTGGATTCTTAGGGCTTTGATTATCAAGGAATGTGGGAACTCACCAATGTATTTCTTTCATACATTGGGTCCCAAAGAAAACTACAAATCTCCTATTTAATTTCACCCAATTATCTAGGGTTTCTCATTATCTTTCATGGCTTCTATTTATTATTATTCAATTGATATTATTTGATCCTGTTATGTATGATTCAATAAATTATATGTTTTCATACTGATTTCATAGGGACTCGTGCTTCATAATACAATTTGGCTATCAACTTATGAAATTTTTTCATGAACTTATGAATTATGAATATCATAGTTATGCATGTTTTATAAAAAGGATGATTTATGAACTATCGATGCTTTTAAGACAAGTATCAATGATTTGTGGAAAGACTTCTCACATATGAATGAAATCACAATTTGGATGCTTAGAAAGGTTAGTATCTATTATGAAATCATAATTTGAAAGGAGCTACTATGTTATCACTTTTGATTGGATTGGTAGTCTTAGTTGTGTCTTTCCAATTATTTTGATATGATTACAATTATTTCTATTCAGTTGAGATTTACTTTGCACCAAGAGGACTTTGGTATGGATGCTCTCCCATTAGTAGAGGTCAGGTGTCTAGCAACAATCTCTTTGTCCCTAAACTGTGTACCCCCATTGAATTGTCTTAAAAAACCTAAGTTAGTGGATCCATTTCAGCAAAGAATGAATGTGAAATAGTTCTACCTTGGCAAGTAAATTCTCTTTTTTTGTATAAGGGTCATGATGATTTCCATGTTATAACTTACATTGTCTTATTGTCGGTTAAAAGTAAAATATCCAACAACTGAACTATTTATCTATCAAATGTTTAATAAAAGTTTCGCCAATGGTTTTAAGTATGCATTGACCTTTCATATGATTTATGATTTCTTATAAAGGCTTTTATCACGTTTTCCTTGGTCATACATATCATGTTTAAGTTCAGCATGTTATCATGGTTTACGTTTAAATGTAGTACTCCATACTAAGTACATTCACCGTACTAATGCATATTTGTGTCAATGCCTTATAATATAGGGTAGAACGCTCTTCCTCCCGCTCGTGGTTAGCTTTGATTGCTTTGATAGTACATTTTGTTGGCAAGTCTTCATGCTTCAAGAACAAAACAATCGATGCTTTATTTTATTTATTGTCTTTTCATTTAAGACTTGTACATGCTATACGAGATATGTCCCAACAATTCTTAGGATGTTAAAAAGGCTATGTTGCCAGTCATAGTTTATTATTCCACACTTCTGTTTAGATTTCTTATATTATATGAGACTTATGTTTCCTATTCTCTATTTTTGTATTTCTTTGTATCTTGCTTATGTCAAGTTGCTTGTTTAGAGCCTTTCAAGTCTTTATTCTCCATATCACAACTAGGGGGTACTTTGGGTCATGACAAGTTATTTTACCTTTTTCCAAAATCTTACAATCTCACCTTGTATTTTTATTATGTGAGAAATTAGAAAATATCATTGAAGAAAAATCTTCTTCATCTCATCTCAATTTATAATTGACCCTTGAGGAAAATTCTCATTACATATTGTAGCTTCACCAGTAAATGAGAAAGGAAAAAACCTTAGCCAGACATAATCTTGACTCATGTTTGGCATCTTAAAAGGGAGAAAAACTACCACAAAACTTCTCAATTATTCCTTTGCATCTTCCACTATTTTTGTCTGCAAATAACTCCTTCGTTTTTGTAGATAACACATCTGACTTGTCACTTGAAACACAACATTCTCTACCTCCGGTTGTATGCAAATTTGCACACCCAACTCCATCAATGCTTCCTCAGCAGTTAACTTATTTATAAAACCCGTGCCATCAACAATTTTTTCGTCACTCACTTAGTCCATCTTGCCATATTTTTGTATGAAATAACAAAAAACACCAAGTAACTAGAACACAAAATGAGAACAAGTTCAAATCTATAAATAAAAAAACCGATCATTAACAAATCCCCAACAATGGCACCATTTGGATAAGTTCTCAACTATGACACATTTTAAGGGTATAGGTGGTCGTATGCTACACAATTATCCAAATTTAGAGGTCAGGTTTGAACCACAAAGATTGGAAGATGATATCACCTTCAATTAATTTTACAACTAGAAAAGAATTAGCAAATTGAATTCTTAACAAGACAGTATATATAATAACTAGGGGGTTGTAATAACTAAAATTTGCAAATAATAAGCAATAAAACAGGAAATCAACAGTAATATGGTCTACCAAGTTTGGGAAGGAGTAGCGATGTGTGCATAATTATTAGGGTTCAACTTCAATTGGCAAAGATTAACAATAACAAAATTGATTGGTACAAGTATAAAATTAATCTAGGGTACTCTCAGATACAATCTCAAACTATCAAAAAAATGCCCCCTTAGATTCTCTCAAACTTCACAGCCCTTTCCAACAAAAGACCAAACATTGCTTGAGTAGATAGACTATCCCTAGCTCATATCATTAAAGGATAAATTACTTGGATTATACAATCCCAAGCTAAAACACATAGAGTAAATTCAATAAGTCTTCACTATTCAGTTTTACCCAACTCGATTTTGTTCTCCCAAGACAAAACTCTGTTAGAGAGCTCAATCAACATATGCAACCACTGAGTTTTATATTAAAACATTAACAATATAACAAATCCATGCCATAAATAAATTTTAGAGTCGATTAATCAATACTCATTCGGGGTTAAACACCCCTAGGTAGCACACATGCCCCTAGATAAGGATTTAGCTTCTCATCATACAAGAAGAAATAGAGACAATACGAATATAAGAAATCTCCATTCCAAGCTAATATGAGTTGTATCATTTGAAATCTAAAATAATAGTGTGACACAATTCTGAGGTTTCTTCTCTACAATCTAAGAAGTTCTTCACTATACTCTATCAATATCTTTTCACTAAAAGAGACGTCTCTCCTCCTATTTGTAATGGGGAAGATGATAATGATACATAATTATACAAATCTTTATTCTTTTTTTAGGAACAATCCAATAGAAGAACTACTTTCTATAATTACATTTTTTCCTTCAACTTCTATCATTAGACTTGGGTAGGACCACATGAATGTTGATCTACCATTGTGGACTTATAGTTGGTTAGACCATAAGTTCTCGTAGGAGCATCTACACTGGCATCGACAAATCAATGATTAATCATTGTGTCTTGCCACTTGTAGTACCATTATAGAGGTTGCCTTGCTCCATTCAAGAGGGTTTTTGGTAGGTGAGACGTATATTGAGTCCTGCGGAATGCTGGTGAGTTGTAGATTTGCACTTATTTGAAGTCTATTTAGATTAATTGTTTGTGTCTTCAATGCCTAATTATATTCTAATAAAGTATTGATGATTTGCAACTATGGAGGCATTTGGACGAGGCAAGGATTGATGATGGAAAGGATGACTCAAATGTAAAAAGAAGTGTAAACTACACATCGTTGATCACCAAACAAGAAAGGAGAATTACCAATTGAGAACCACCTCCTCCAAAATGACACTTCATAGCACTGTTGTCTATCAAATCAGGTCGGCGAACACAAATACATATGGAGATGCACTAAATGAGAAAGGCGGCCTTGATGAACCTCACCCAAAATGACAGTGTCAAAAGAAATGAGTGACTACTTGAAAGGTGAACCTAGGTGTTACTCAGTGACTTTCCAAACTTGAATGTTTGACTCAATCAAGTTTGCCAACTGAGGTTCAAATACATGAAGCCTATAGCATGAAAAGGTGAGCTAAGAAGAAAGAGGCGATTCGCCGAACAAGTATGGTGACCCTGACTAAGTTTACTATTTCAGGCATGCATTAGATTTTGGGAAATTATAAATAGCCCAAAGAGAGAAAATTTAGAGGGGATAACAGAGTGTTGGTGAAGGAAATACTTCAGAAATAGAGTTTAGAGAGAGAACACTTTACTTTTGTGAAGAACGCTTCTTAGCTTTTGGGGTTTTACAACTTTGTGCTTGAAATTGACAAATTACTGCTTAATCCAAAGGGTTTACTTGTAATTCCTTAATTTTATGTTGTCCATTACTGCTTTCATGAAAAGTATATTGATGAGTCAAGAATTTCGACTCATTTAGGGTGTATTATTGAATCATTTAGTATCCTCAATACCTATTTTACGTTCATAATTGATGTTAACATGTTGATATGAAGCAATGTAGGTTGATGAGGGAAGCAAGGACATTACAATGT
Source organism: Solanum verrucosum (assembly GCF_900185275.1). Lineage (NCBI taxonomy): Eukaryota > Viridiplantae > Streptophyta > Magnoliopsida > Solanales > Solanaceae > Solanum > Solanum verrucosum. The sequence goes on from NW_026020213.1 coordinate 466,873, forward strand.
AAAATTTTTTTGAAAAACTTGGAAAATTTTCAAAAGAGAGAAGCTGGAGCTAGCAAAAGCCACTCGGCGACTCGTCGACTTGGCCTCCAGTCGCATAAAGTTCTAGAAAGGTAGCCCATGGACCAAACCAACTTGGCAAGAAAAATAATGATTTGATGATGTGCCAACTACGTCACCAATAGAGATCAAGCTCGCAAAAAGTTCGAAAACAATTTAATGGAGGAGCCAAGCCAAAAGGTGAGAAGAAGAGTAACTTGCCGGATAGCTGAATGGGTCCGTGATCTCAACTTACTTCATTGAGTTGACACCGTGTTGAAATATTAGAAACGTATAAGTACAATTTTTGATGGAAGAATAGGAGTTCGCACACCATTTATTTCTGGGTTTTTTAGAGTCTTTATATTTTTTAGCATTATTTAACATTCTTAGTTGAGTATTGGATTAGATTTGGAGATTGTAAGATTTTAGCTTCGATTTTAACATTTGGGTACTGCGAATCGTTAGCAAATCAGAAGGAAAACATTTTTTATAACGATTTCTTGCTTTTCATTATACTTAGCTAAAACCCCTTAACTTAGGGATGTGATCATGTAGTAGAATGCTTTAATCAACTAATGGGTGTTATTAATTTCTTATTTTAATTCGTTTTGAAGTGAATTCAATTATTTATTCATGTTTTAATTGAGGAATTGAAGTTGCAAATTCAATTCTAGTTTAGCACTCAATGCTTGCTTGAGAAAGAGGTAATATAGTAGAATGATTGATTGATAGTTGTATTGATTGCATCCTTCAAATCTAGCTTGAGAAAGTGGGTTTTATTGTGTCTTTACAAACCCAGCTTGAAAGAGTAGGTTAATTAAAAAATTTGGTTATTTGGTAGTGTTAAGCTTGTTGACGTTTTAGAGAACTCACTTGAAAAACAATAGTTGATTGAGAGGTGGCAATTATATCAATAACCTAGCCTACCCATTAAGGTTAAACAATTTTATGCAACTAGTAAATACCAATTACACGAAATTGGCCTTCGACTGATCACATTCCTATGGTCCGATCTCTAATGGTCTATTTCATCTATTAAGAAATCTTTTTCATAGATTGGTTTCCAATGCCCCCCTCCCATTTGATATTAATTGTTTAAACTCTGTGATTTGTATTTATTTTACGGAACCTCTACTTCTATAAAAGATTAAGATAGTCTTTTACTTCATTATTGAATTCTCGACCATATCAATCCTGTATGATCGACCCCAACTCTTAGTCGGGTTTAGAGTTGTTAGTGACTTCCTACACTTAAAATTTGATGAAAGTGTAGTTGGGAGTTATAAAAAATGGTGTCGCTCCCATAAAGTGGTGTTTAGCATTTTTTTAGCGAATTATATTCCTGAATTAATTTTATTGTAGTTCAATTATATTATTTGTGTTCATGATAGATGCTCTAAAGCAGGTGAAGAAATGAGTATAAATGGGAGCAGTTCTAGTAAACTTGGGAACAATAATGACATCGGGAACTTGCATAATATCAATGACGATTAATTCAAAAGTGCAGGTGCTGTTCTATTTCCTCTAACCGTGGGCAATGCGGTGTTTCATGTGACCAACATCATGTTACAGTTGTTGCAAATGAAGTGTCTCTTTGGAAGACTTGTTCATGAGGATTCTCATGACCAAATCCAAAATTTCATGGAAATGTGTGGATTATTTTGCTTCAAGAACATTATCCAAGAGTTAGTCTAACTCCATTTGTTTCCCTTTTCTCTAATGAGGGACGTAACGAAGTGGTTGACTTCTTGGGAGGATCTCACACAAGTATTTGATAAAATGTTTTTCCCTCCGTCCAAGATGGTTAAGTTGTGGAATAATATTCAGAACTTAATACAAATTGATTGTGAGCCCATCCATGAAACATGGTTGGGTTCTAGAAGTTGATGCTTCAACGTCTGACTCATGGGTTGCTGTATAATGTGTTATTGCTATATTTTAATCGGAGTCTAGACATGGTTAACAAAAGGTTTTTCTTACCAGCTTATTCGGGGTTGAATCATGAGACAACCATTTGACATAGTATCGACACTGCTTGATGAGATAAACAAATTCAACTATGCATGGTAGACAAAAGAATATTAGGTGTCTCCTTTGAATCTTTGTCTAACAAATGAACAAACGAAACAAAAACAAGAGCGAGATGAAAACATGGAAAAGATGATGACCCAAATTGACCTATTGATGAAGCATGTCATGGGATGTGTTTCAAAGGCTGTGAATGTGGTTGGCACTAATAGTTGTGTAAACCCTGATGACACACAATTTGAGGGCATGTGTAATGAAGAGGTGCAGTTCTTGTCAAACCTAGCGAGGATTCCCATCCGAGCTATCCAAGGTTGGTCGGAAATCAAGGTTGCAAAATAGATTGTGATGATAGTTGGAGATATCAAGATCGCGAAAGGTGTGACTGTGGTGCAAATTGGAAAGATAGAGATGGTGACAAAGATCTCTATGTGCCTCCTCATGAACGTTTAAATCCGAAGGAACCAAGGACTGATCCTAAAAGATTTCGTACTGAGGATATGCTTACTCATATCTTGAACAAGGTGGAAGGGTAGGACAAGGTGCTCAAAGAGATGAAGGACGATGTCTCTTCCCTAAACAAAAATATTACATCACACTCGGTGCCCATTAAGACGCTTGAAAAAGAGATGGGTAAGATCTCGGTTCAAGTAAATCCAAGACCAAAACGGGGTCTCCCAAGTGATACTTTGGTTAACCTGCAAAATATGGCATCATCACATGGCCACGTCGTGCCAAGATGTTAAATAAGGCTCTTTTTGGGAGGCAACCAAAGATTTTTTTTTTCATTTGAATAACTTTTGTTGAATGTGCAGGTTGAGATTCAAATACTCTTATTGAAAATGAATTTGCATTTGAAGTGAGCATTGTGAGCCTGAACTATATTTGATGATGGCTAGTCATAGTATGAAACTTTTAGTGCACAATTGAACATTTCATGTGTAGATTAGACCGTGTGTGCAATATGTTGACTCTCAAGTAGAACTATTTGTACATATCCCTCTTGGCCTAATTGAATTTTGGTTATACTTGAGGACAAGTAAAAGTTTAAGTTGGGGGTGATGATGATTCGGGAATTTTCACTCATTAAGGGTGTATTATTCAATGATTAAGTGTCCTCAATGCCTATTTTATGCTCATAACTGATATTTATATGTTGATTTGCAGCAATGATGGTTTAAGAGTGAGGCAAGGACATTAAAATGCGAAAATGAGTGAAAAAGTTGGAAAAACTGAAGAAAAGAGAAGCTGGAGATTGCAAAAGCAACTCGGCGACTTGTTGAGTAGGCCTCCAGCTCACCTAATATTCTAGCAAAGTTGCACATGGACCAAACCAACTTGACAAGGAAAATGGTGATTTAGTGACGTGTTGAATGGGTCGGCGATCGAGATCAAGCTTGCTAAAAGTTCCAGAACAATTCTATGGTGGAGACAAGATAAATGGTGAGAAGAAGTGTAATTGGGCGGATCGTCGAATGGGTTGGCGATCCTGACTTGCTTCGCCAAGTTGACTACATACTGAAATTTTGGGAACCTATAAATACAAGTTTTGGTCCCACGCCGTTTACTTTATGTTTTTGAGAGTCTTTGAATTTTTTAGCATTGTTTAATTTCTTAGTAGATTTTGGGATTTAGATTTTGATATTGTAATATTTAAGCTTCGATTGCAAAATATGGGGATGTCGGATCGTTAGAAAATCAGATGGAAATCTTTGTTGGTAACGATTTCTTGCTTTTCACTATGCTTAGCTTAAACCCCTTACCTTAGGAGTGTGTTCATGTACTCTAATGCGTTAATTAGCTAATGGGTGTTATTAATTACTAATTTTAATGGTTTTTTTAAGTTTGTTCAATTATTTGTTCATGGTTTAATTGAGGAATTGAAGTTGCAAATTCAATTCTAGCTTAGCCCTCTATGGTTACTTAAGAAAGAGGTTATAGAGTAGAGTTATTGATTGATTGATGGTTGTATTGATTGCATCATTAAAATATATCTTGAGAAAGTGGGTTTTATTGCGTTTTTACAATAAATGAATGAGTGGGGTAATTAAGGAATTGGGTTGTTTTGTAGTGTTAAGCTTGTTGAGGTTCGAGAGAGCTCGTTTGAAACACAATAGTTGATTAAGATATGGATATGTATCCATAACCTTTCCTACCCATTGAGATTCAACAATTTTAAGCAACAAGTAAGCACCTACTACGCGAAATTCGCGTTCAACTAATTACATTCCTAAGGTCCAACCTTTAATTGTCTACTTCCCGTTTAAAGTAATCTTTGGCATAAATTGGTTACTAATCCCCCCATTTGATATAAATTGTTGAAACTTTGTGATTTGTTTTTATGTTACGAAACCTTTACTTCTAAAAATGATTAGGATACCATTTTACATCTTAATTGTATTCTCTACCGTATCACTCCCTATGAGATCGAACCCAACTCTTAGTTGGGTTTACACTTGTTAGTGAATGTATACACTTAGAATTGGATGAAATAGTAGTTGAGTAATATCATATATTTTCTTTGGTTATTGTGATTTTGGGCTAAAACTCCCAGATTTAGGGGTGACATTATCGGGGGTGGGTGTTGTTTTAATATAGTGGGTATTGTGCTACTCTATTTTCCTTTTGTTCATACTTAAATTTGGTTTAATTAGCATGGGGTTAATTTATGTGTTAAGGTTACAAACTTAATTCATATTTCATATATTCGGTCGATGCTCGCAAGAGATTTATTGTTGTGGGTAATTAATTTGATACTAGCAATTTAGGTTTGATGTTTGTAACTTGCTTGTAAATAGAGGTTATGGGTTAGATCTATTTACCCTATTGTCTAAATAAAGAATAAAGTAAGGTATTGGGTTTTTTTTCGATTGACATGAGATTAGACCGAAAGGAGAGTCGATGCATAAGTTCTTTGAGATCAAAAGATGATTAACATCAGTGAAGATGACTTAGCCTATTAATGAATGTTCATAACTATAGACCAACATAATTACCCTATGTGACATTGATTTCGAATCTCTGCACCCCTAGATTGATTATTATCTCTTGAATTCTTTGATATTTTAGTTTAATTGTAATATTTGATAACCAAAGATTACTATTAAATTGATGGAATTATCCACCCACTTGTTCGTACTATAATAAATGAATGATCTTAAAAATAAAATTTCTTGATAGGAATTCTCCATGATATAAAATTCTTTGTGGGATTCGACTACAACTCTTCATTGGGTATTTTTATTGACTACAAGCATTGTCCCTTTTAATTGGTTTTAAAATGGACATTTGAGCCTTATAAAAATGGTGCCGCTGCCAGAGAATGGTTGTTGAGAATATAAATTGAAAAAATAGTTTGTAATTTTGTTTAGTTGTAGTAGATTGTTATTTAGTGTTCTTGTTGGTTTATTTGCAGGTCCTATACAATGACTAATCATGGTAGTGACCACAATAGCCACTATTGTCAAAAGGACATCAGAGGTGATTTGAATGATGTGCACATGAATGTTATTCAAACCACGGGAGCAATCCAAATACCTTCCATGGCCAGGAGCGTTGTGTTTCACATAAGTGAAACAATGCTACAATTGCTCTAATTGAAAGGACTATTTGGGGGATTAGCTCATGAGGATCCCCATGAACACCTTAGGAACTTTATAGAGGTGTGTAGACCTTTTTTCAAGAATATCTTTCAAGAGTACTTAAGGTTGAGGTTATTCCCATTCTCTTTAATGGGTGAAGCTACAAGATGGATGACAATCTCTTTTCTTGGAGAGATTGTTTCCACCCTCAAAGATGGTTAAGCTCCAAACCCAAATCCAAAATTTCAAGCTTATAGGAGTTGAAACTCTACTAGTGACGTGGCTCAGGTTCAAGAATCTACTCTTGCCACGTACAACGCATGGTGTTCCAAACGAATTGTTGTAGCAATACTTCTATTGCATCCTCATTCATTAAATAAAGGCGTGTTTGATCAATTAGTCCAAGGTGGATTAATGATACAATTGTATGATGTGCTTATTCTTGCTAAATGATATGACCAAAGTTAACCGAGCATGGCATACTAGAGAAGACAATGTGCCTACTTTACAGTGGGGTATGAGTAAAGAATAAATTGAGAAAAACCAAATATGAGATGAAAACATGGCCAAAGTGATGACCTAACTAGATTTGTTTTCTAAACATATCATGGGCGGTGGGTTGGCATTGGTAAATCTGTTTGTAACCAACAATGGGTAGTGCCCGGATGATGTCAATTTTAAGGCATCATATAATGAGGAAGTTCAATATTTGGGAAATCAAGTAGGGGGTTCTCACACCAATTATCAATGACAATGTGGGAACCAAAGTTGGAACAAAGATAAAGATGATGGTTGGAAAGACTGGAGGGTTGGAAATTTGAGAAATAGGGAAATGGAAAATGATAGGTACGTGCCTCCCGGTAATCAATGCCCAAAAGAACCAGCTTGGAAAAAAGGAAGTCGGACTGAAGACACGCTTGCAAGGATCTACAACAAGGTTCAAGGGTCTGATAAGGTATTGTAAGAATTTAAAATTTATCCTGAATGACAACTTCTCACTCCATTTCTATCATGTAGCCAGAAACGTAATTCGTCTAAATCGCCACTCATCTCCGTCCAAGGAAATATGGAATGTTTCCTAGTGACACCGTCCCAAATCCCAATAATGAATGTTGAAGAACTTGGGAAACATGTCGTGCCACGATGTTTAAAAAGGTGCTTCTTGGGAGGCAACCCAAGTCTTTACTTTGTTTTTATTAATTTTAATAACGTTGATTGTGAGTTCTAGTAAATAATAAGTTGAAAAACTTAAAAAGGAATATTAGGTGATACCAGGAAATAAATGGCGATACGACAAAGGTGTTGAGTGGACTCATTCTTATATGCTCTTTAGAGCTTCAACAGGTAAAACAGTGTAATTTTAAAATCATCGATCACATATCCAATAGGAGATTCACTGAAGTGCACTATGCCGACTCCATTGGGTACGTTGAATCAACCTTCAGGTTTGGTGTTCGTCCAGGCATGTTCAGCAAACTTGGCCTCCTATTGGCGATTTGCCGAACACGTTCGGCGATATTAGTAGTGACCGCTGAACGGGTTTGTTATAAAAAGGGCAAGGGTCTTTTAAAATTCAAAAACCAAACCATTTGATATCTTGAAGTTTTTTCTCTCCTCTCTCTTGCATTGCTTATTTGGAGTGATTGAGAGATTCATTATGTGTTTTCAAAGTTCGAAGAGTGTGTTTACTTGGATTTCCTATCAACCCAACCACATTTTCTTGATTTTATGAAATTGTGCTCCTACTAAGGTAATGTCAAAAATAATTAAAAGAAAGTGGATACATCATAGATTTTGTCAGACAGAGATTCCCCTCCTCAATCACCAACCACCAAAGAAAAAAAGGGCCCATCCATTACTTTGCCTCCATAGGCTGCTCGTTCCAAACAAACATATCCTCAGACCCATAACTAACGGGTAAGAAATTTAGAAAGAACATTTCCACTAAGAAGGTGAACATTCACTAAAAGTTAGTGTCACATCCATAAGATCCTAATCCTTATTTTCCTTGTTCACCTAATATTTTCCTCAACTACTTTAAATATGTTCAAGGAGAAGGAGAAAAAATATTCTTACAAGGGTGTACGCTCTCCACCGATGGAGTCATGGGTGACTAGATAGCTATCTGGGACACCATCGATTCCACAAGTTTGAGGGATTCACCAATGTCACGACCAAGGGGTATACCCTATAAGTAACATGCCGTACTAACCCCGAAAGGGTCTCATACAAGCCCTTAGCATATCATGAACATAAGTTAATAGAAAATATGGGAAATTTAAAAAAATTTACAGTCGAAGTCATTTTCATAAAAGCAAGTGGAAGTTTTTCTATACTTTGTCTCCAACGATATAATACAACTTTAAAATAAAACTCTTTGGACAGAGCCCATACAATAGTCTCAAAAGCATGAAATAGTCTCGAAGCTATGAGGACTCACCAAGATTTTCAATTCCTTTGCTCCTTAGAAACCTATTTTCAAGTTGGAACTCAAGTCTTGAAACCCTACATTTGATTAGAATGTGGGCAAAGTATGCATTAGTACAAAATGTACTAAATATGTTAGCTAGCCTAATCATAAGAGCATAAAACAAGCGTTAGTTAATATAAGACATAATCCAAAATTATGTGAAATACTTCATGAAACATCAATAATAGGCATAAGAGACAATATCATCATAATAAGCAAAGACTCCAACATAAGCATCATATAAGCATTCTTTGACTCTTAGTAATCTATACCATAATAGATCTATTCTCAAGTAACCTAAAAGCATACATCTGCAATGCATGAATAGCATCCCATAATACCACTCAAGCCAAGTATCCCTTTTTGGTTATCTTAATCATAGCGTATATGCTTTGTCAAGTCTTAAACTTTTCTACCACAAGAGCACCATACTGCAAAGTAACCTCAAAGTACACTTGTGTAATGTAGGAAAGGCATCCCATACTACCCGTCACACTAAGAAGAACCTTGAAGTCATCATAGTTATATTTACCCTCATTTGGTCTCATTATTAGCGTACTTCATATAGAAAAGAGAACTATCACCTTTAGTAAATCATATCATGTCAAGGAAGGTGATATACCGTGAGTTTACGGTATTTCTAATACATTTCACTTACAAGTTGTGTGTGTCTAGGGCCTTGCTATATTGGTTTTTATGTGTTTTTATCATGTTTTGCAGGAAAGATGTTCATACGCAGAAGTATAGAGACAGTTGAAAAAAATACAGAAACATGGCATTCACGGAGGTGATCTATGGACCGTAGGTCCATTCACGGTCCGTAGGTGATGACCGTAGATCAACAAGGATGGTATTTAGGACAAATCAGGGAAATCTGACCAAGTGTGGAACCACGGTGACCATTGACGGTCTGTAGATTGATCTACGGACCGTACTGTTGATCCGTAGAGTGATACTGCGAGGGTTCCAGTACCTGATTTTTGAAGATTCTAAGTAGATCGATCTACGGTCCGTCCTGCTGGTCCGTCGTTTGCTTCAGAGAAGCTGACTTTTGGAAGTTGAAATATTTTCTAAGTCCCGATTGACGGAAGGGACTTACGGACCGTAGATCCATCGACAGTCCGTAGGTCGGTCTCGTGGATTGAAGACGCGTACCGGAACAAAACTTTCCTTAATTTGTTTCCCTTTTAATTTAGGATTTGTTTTCTATAAATAGAACATGTAAACCTCTTTTTTGGGGGTTAGACATTATTATTCTAGTATTACTTTGTGACTTTTGAGATTAAGTTGCAACCCTAGCAATTATTGATTTTCTACATTCGTTTTGAAGATTTTGGCTTTACAATTCAAGTTGAAATTCTGGGTTTATTATTCTCGTTACGTAAGTTCATGATTTCTTCATCTAATATTATGAATTGTGTTCTTGCTATTATGGGTAATTAAACTTCACAACTAGGGTTATGGGAACCATGAGCGATTAACAAGGTATGACTAGTAAATAAGTAATTCTTGAATAGTGTTTTGCATGCATTGATAATTCTTTCATTTAAAAGTCTTTTTAACGAGTTCACGCATTAGAACTCGTCTTGTGGCTACTTGCCGGATCAAGGAGGTAATCAACAAGAAAAGAATTATCAACATAGATTTAGTGTGATACTATCTAATAGGCTAGTGTCGATTGGTGCGAAGTAATAACTAAGTCAAACATCGATTATGACGTCTAATATGAGGTAAAGGTAAGGGTTAGTAAATTATACACACGTAGCCGGATCAAGGTGCGGGGTGAAATTCTCTAGATGCCGGATCAAGGATTTAGAGATACCTAACTTATCACTTTGCATGTAACACAATAGGAAAGGATTGCGATTACTAGGATTACTGCGTTATGAGCTTGTGGGGAACACGTCTACCCTAGTTACTTTTATCATCTTGATAACAATCGAAATTGACTTTTGTTTATTGGTTACTTACTGAATTCTTACATTTTGTTTCACAAATTCCCCCCTTTTATTTTTTGTCTCTGGAAGTACTTTGGCTAATTGAATATAATTGTTGGTTAAAGTAAAGTCTAAACCATTTTCCTCGTGGGATCGACCCCAACCTACTAGTTGGGTTCTTTACTTGATAACGATCGCTTATACTTCTTTAGGGAGGTGTAATTTGAGCATATCAAATCTTGGCGCCGCTGCCGGGGAATCTGGCTTTTAGATTTATTTTTAACTTCATTATTGAACGTTAGTCAAATATTTCATAATTTTACTTTTTCCTTTTGTTTTTGTCTCTCTCAGGTTCCGACTCTAGTGTATGCCAAGTACACGGAGTCAAGGCGAACCACTTACTCCGTACGATCCAGAGTTGAACAGAACTTTGCGAAGAATGAAAAATCAAGGACTTCTAGTTAATCCTATCGGAGGAAATCTAGATGAAGCAGTTGAGTTACAACAGCCAAGAGTAGTTGGTGGGGAAAACCGGGGTCTAGCTAATAATCAATTGGGAGATGCAGTGAGAGTGCATGGTCCACTAGGCCCACAACAACATGACAACTATCGGGGAAACATAGACATAGCAGACTCTGATGGACCCATTGTCCTACCTCCTCTACCTCTAGGACACACATTTGTGGTGAATAGTAGTTTGATGCAGATGCTTACAGCAAGAGGCTTATTTTCAGGATCGCCATCGGAGGATCCACATGCTCAGTTGGCCAAGCTAAGAGTGGTTTACAAAAGTTGTGTAGGTAGACCAGACTTGGATATGAATGTCATTGGATTACGAGTGTTCCCTCTGCCACTGACAGGCGATGCTGCAGTATGGTTCACTAAGCTTCCGTATAACTCAATTTTCACATGGGACTAACTAGCAGAGGTGTTTAAAGTAAAGTACTATCCAGTGTCTAAGAAGCTCAATCACAAAGATAGGGTCAACAATTTTGTGGCATTACCTGGAGAGTCTGTGAGTAGCTCGTGGGACAGATTCACTGCCTTCGTAAGAAGTGTCCCAAACCACCGTATTGATAATGAGTCACTGAAGGAATATTTCTATCGAGGATAGGATGATAACAATGAAGCAGTACTTGACACTATTGTTGGAGGTTCATATGGTGATTGTACATATGCATAGAATGCGGAAAAATTGGAGAGGATCTCTCGCAACAATAAAGCATGGAGCACTCGGAGGTCAGATACTGGGAGAAACACATTTGCCGTTCATAGTACAAATAACAACTCTGCAGTTGATATTCGTGAAGAGATGGCCCAGATGAGGACTGAGTTGGGGTTGGTATTGAAGCATGTGAGCGGAGGACCAGAAAAGGTAAATGCTTTGAATTATTTAACTAGAACTCCACCACCAGCGGAAGAGTGTTACTATGAAGAAGATGCTTATGCTGTGAATGATCAGACGGGGGGTTTCCGACAAAATTCCCAAGGATCCAACACGAAAAATTGGCTCCAAGGTCAAGGAAACCAAGGTCGGAACTATGGAAATTACAACCGAGAGGGTCACTATATCCGGGATGGGACCTTTAATCGCGACAACAACTATAACAGGAACAACTATGGCAACAGAAACGATCGGGTTGGACCTTATGTTCCCTCTCAAAATTGGGAATCTGGTGTTAGGGAAACTGGAGGTAATATGGCGCGTATTGAAGATATGATGCAGAAGATGATGAGAAGGCTTAATGCAACTGATGAGAATGTGAAGGAGATGAGAAGTGACTTGTCTGGTATTGGACAAAAGGTTGACGCCCATGCAGTGTCAATAAAGCATCTAGAGCATCAGATGACTCAGCTGTCTACTACAGTGAACCCACGTCAACCTGGCACTCTTCCTAGCAACACCATACAGAATCCAAAGAATGATGGTCATTGTATGGCAGTCACTACTCGAGGGGGTAAGCAAACCATAGATCCACCTAGGCCGTCTGTGGTGGAAGTGAGATTAGAAAAGAAGATGATGTGATAGAGGTTAGACAAGAGTATGAGAAAGCAATAGAGCACGAGGTGGAGATATCTCAGAAAGTGGTTCCCATACCTAGACCTCCACCACCTTTTCCACAGAGGTTAGTGAAGAAGACTGAGGATGGTAAATATCGCAGGTTTATTATTATGTTGAAACAACTCTCTATTAATGTTCCTTTGATAGAAGCCTTGGAGCAAATGCCTGGGTATGCGATGTTTATGAAAGATATGGTGACAAAGAAAAGGTCTGTGAGTTTTGAAGATGATGATAGATTGCAGCATTGTAGCGCTATTGCTACAAGATCTCTTGTGCAGAAGAAGAAAGACCCTGCAGCTTTCACGATCCCATGTACTATAGGGTTGCTACACTTTGCTAAGGCATTGTGTGATCTTGGTGCTAGCATCAACCTCATGCCCTTGTCTATTTACAAAAAGTTGGGTTTGGGGACCCAAAGCCCCACTGCAATACGGTTACTAATGGCCCGATCGAACTGTGAAAAGGCCCATTGGTGTACTCCATGATGTGCTAGTGAAAGTGGAGTCTTTCATTTTTCCGACAGATTTTGTGATTCTTGACTGTGAGGTTGATTTTGAGGTTCTCATCATTCTTAGGAGACCCATTTCTTGCCATAGGGCGTGCGTTGGTTGACATGGAAACGGGACAGATAAAATTCAGACTGAATAATGAAGAAGCAACTTTCAATATTTGTAGGTCCATGAAGCAGAATGGTGAGCTCCAAACAGTATCTGCCATAACTTACAGAGTGCAGTCTGGGACAGAAGTGCAAAATGAAGAGCGACTAAGTGTTGAAAAACTAGCAGCAGTTATTACGAACTTCGATAGTAATGGCATTGAAGAATATGATGAGTTGGTAGCCGCACTCGATAGGTGTGACTACCGGCACAAACCAAAGAAGTATGAATTAGACATGAAGAATCGCGAGTCCCCACCCTCAAGACCATCTATTGTGGAGGCACCGAAATCGGAGCTTAGGGCTTTACCACCGCATTTGAGGTATGTATACATGGGCAAAGAGAATACTTTGCCGATCATCATTGCGGCAAATTTGAATGCGGACAAGTAGAATGCTTGGTTACTGTGTTAAAAAAGTTCAAGCGAGCTATTGGGTGGACTATTGCGGATATCATAGGGATTCCTCCCGGTATTTGCTCTCACAAAATTCAACTCATGCCAGATTATAAGCCAGTATCGAGCACCATAGAAGACTAAATCCACCAATGCAAGAAGTAGTCAAAAAGGAGATCATCAAGTGGCTGATGTGGGAGTTATTTATCCCATTTCAGATAGTAATTGGGTATGTCCTGTGCAGTGTGTGCCTAAAAAAAAATGGTATGAGTGTGGTTCCAAATGAAAGAAATGAGCTTGTTCCAATGAG